>NC_092716.1:5707225-5852225 GCF_047496885.1 Scyliorhinus torazame | reverse complement strand
CTGGGTACCAGCCACACCCCGCAAGTACCCCTGACTCTGACCCCCCACTCCCCCTGGGACCGATGTAAAAGGGGGACCCCTCAGGGACCCCTGTGATGGGGGACCCCACAAGGATGCCTGATAAAGGTACCCCACCCCTTTGGGACCCCCTGACTAAAGGGTTTCTCGGCGGTGAGATTAGACGATCCCGCTGATGGCGGCCTCCACCTCCGTCACAAAACATCTGGCCGGTTGCGCAGAAAATGCCGCGCTTTGTCTTGGCGGAGTGCGTTTCAACCCAGGACCCAAACCTTTCTGAAAAGAGGGTCACGCCAATCACACACAAGTCAGGAAGACGGAGGAACCACTAAACTGAAGAACGGCGCACATCGCACCAAAATCAATCTTCAAGGTTTGAAATGACTGGAATCCTTTCCTCTCCAAATCCGAGAGAAAGAGACAAAAACAAAGACATCTTTACTCAAAACAAAAGCCGGTAATAATGACCCTGATCTCCCTGTGGCAAATAGTGGGAGACTGAGATATTCTACGGAACGCCTTGAAAGTCCCAACACATCGGCGGGACTCTCCGTCAGCTGACACCGAAACCGGGAAAGGCGATTGGGCGGAGAATCGGATTTGACGCTGAAATGACGGCGGGCACCGTGTTCACGCCAAATCGCAATTCTCCGGAGACTCGACAGCGGTGTCAATGCGTTCCACTCCGCATGGACAGCAAACACCGTTGGTATATCATTACTGGGCCTGGTATTCTCCAGGGCCCCCGCGGTTCTCCTCCACCGGGGAGAATTCCCGACAGTGATGTTCACACCACTGTTGTATTATATTGTATATATGGGTATTACGGTAAGGCCCCTGTACTACAGGTACGGGGGTAGATCCCTGCCTGCTGGCTCCGCCCAGTAGGCGGAGTATAAATGTGTGTGCTCTCCGAACGGCAGCCATTTCAGCAGCAGCTGTAGGAGGCCACACATCTCTGTGTAATAAACCTCGATTACTCTCTACTCTCGTCTCGTCGGAATTGATAGCGCATCAATTTATTACACAGAGATTTTACAAAGGTGGATCTCCGCATTAAGCCGGATCGCCTGCAGCTGCTTCCTCAAGCAGACAACGGCAAATAGGACTTTGAATATTGGCTAGCTTGTTTTGTTTGCGGCTGAGCTCCAACATTTTTCCCCTTATCCAGGACGCGCCTGCCTACACAGAGGCCATGGCGCTACTGAAGGAGAATTACGCTCAGCAGACCAACAAGATCTATGCCAGGCACCTCCTGTCCACGCGGCACCAACTCCCCGGTGAGTCTGTGGAAGATTTCCGGCGTGCCCTGCTCGTCCTGGTGAGAGACTGTGACTGCCAGGCCGTTTCGGCCGCTGAACATTCTAACCTGCTAATGAGAGACGCGTTCATTACGGGCATAGGGTCGGCCTACATCCGCCAGCGCCTCTTAGAAGGGGCTACGCTTGACCTCGCGGTGACCAAGAAACTAGCGTTCTCGCTGACGGGTGCCTCGCGCAATGTACAGGCTTATGCCCCCGACCGCACGGCCCACCCACCCTGGTCCAGCAGCGACCGCCCCATCGTGGACCCCAGCAGCGACCGCCCCCAGCCAACCCCACGCCTGCGCCGCGCGGCAGCCAACCCACCCCGGGGGACCCAAGTGCTACTTCTGCAGACAGACAAAACACCCCCGGCAGTGCTGCCCGGTGCGGAGCGCGCTCTGCAAGGCCTGTGGCAAGAAGGGACATTCCGCTGCAGTGCGCCAGGCCCTCTCAATCGCCGCTATTGCTTTGGCACCCCCCACGTGCAGCCCTTGGGGGCCGCCACCTTCCTCTCCTCAGACCACGTGCGGCCTGTGGGCGCCGCCATTTTGCTTGTCTCAGAACCAATGGGTGCCACCATCTTACCCACCTCGGGACCCCTGCCCATTGGGCACCTCATCGACTGCAACCGCCGACGACCAGACGCGCCTCGCCCCGGTCACGATCGACCAGCCTCAACTGCACAACCTCGCGACCGCTTCGACAAAGGTGAAGGTCGACGGGCACGAGATATCCTGCCTTCTGGACTCCGGGAGCACTGAGAGCTTCATCCACCCCGATACGGTAAGGCGCTGCTCCCTCGCGGTACACCCCGCCAATCAGAGAATCTCCCTGGCCTCCGGGTCCCACTCCATGGCGATCCGGGGGTACTGCATCGCCACCCTCACTGTCCAGGGCGTAGAGTTCAGCGGCTTCCGGCTCTACGTCCTCCCCAACCTCTGCGCTGCCTTGCTACTCGGCCTGGACTTCCAGTGCAACCTCCAGAGCCTAACCCTGAAATTTGGCGGGCCCCTACCACCCCTTACTGTTTGTGGCCTCGTGACCCTAAAGGTCGACCCGCCTTCCCTTTTTGCAAACCTCACCCTGGATTGCAAACTCGTCGCTAGGAGCAGAAGGTACAGCGCCCAGGACAGGACCTTCATCAGGTCTGAGGTCCAGCGGCTGCTGCGGGAAGGTATCATCGAGGCCAGCAACAGCCCCTGGAGAGCCCAAGTGGTAGTGGTGAAAACGGGGGAGAAAAGCAAGATGGTCGTTGACTACAGCCAGACCATCAATCGGTACACGCAGCTCGCGCGTACCCCCTCCCACGCATATCCGATATGGCCAATCAGATTGCACAGTACCGGGTCTTCTCTACAGTGGACCTGAAATCTGCCTACCACCAGCTCCCCATTCACAAGGCGGACCGCCAATACACTGCGTTTGAAGCAGACGGCCGCCTTTACCATTTCCTTAGGGTTCCCTTCGGCGTCACTAACGGGGTCTCGGTCTTCCAACGGGAGATGGACCGAATGGTTGACCAGTACGGGCTGCGGGCCACCTTCCCGTACCTGGATAACGTCACCATCTGCGGCCGCGGCCAACAGGACCACGACGCTAACCTTTCCAAATTTCTCCACACCGCCACACTCCTCAAGCTAACTTACAACAAGGAGAAGTGCGTGTTCAGCACCAACCGATTAGCCATCCTCGGCTATGTGGTTCAGAATGGGATTCTAGGGCTCGACCCCGACCGCATGCGCCCCCTCATGGAACTCCCCCTCCCCCACTGCCCCAAGGCCCTCAAACGCTGCCTGGGGTTCTTTTCCTACTACGCCCAGTGGGTCCCTAACTATGCGGACAAGGCCCGCCCACTCATTCAATCCACCGCTTTCCCACTGGCGGCCAAGGCTCACCAGGCCTTCAACCGTATCAAGGCCGACATCGCCATGCACGCGGTCGACAAGTCGCTCCCCATCCAATCGAGATCGATGCATCAGACGTCGCTCTGGCCGCCACCCTCAACCAGGCAGGCAGGCCCATGGCACACCTCCATCGAAAAGGAGGCCCAAGCGATCGTTGAAGCTGTGCGACATTGGAGGCATTACCTGGCCAGCAGGAGATTCACTCTCCTCACTCACCAACGGGCAGTAGCCTTCATGTTCAACAACACACAGCGGGGCAAGATCAAAAATGATAAAAGCTTGAGGTGGAGGATCGAGCTCTCCACCTACAATTACGAGATTTTGTTTTGCCCCGGTAAACTCAACGAGCCCCCAGATGCCCTGTCCCGAGGTACATGTGCCAGTGCACACAAGTAGACCTACTTCGGACCATGCACGATGATCTCTGTCACCCGGGAGTCACCCAGTTGTACCGCTTCATAAAGGCCCGCAATCTGCCCTACTCCATCGAGGAAGTCAGGGCTGTCACCAGAGACTGCCAGGTCTGCGCGGAGTGTAAACCACACTCCTACCGGCCAGACCGTGCGCGCCTGGTGAAGGCCTCCCGCCCCTTTGAACGCCTCAGCGTGGACTTCAAAGGGTCCCTCCCCTCCACCGACCGCAACACGTACTTTCTCAGTGTGGTTGACAAGTATTTCCGATTCCCCTTCGCCGTCCCATACCCCAATATGACGTCTGCCACCGTCATCAAAGCCCTCAGCACCACCTTCGCTCTGTTCGGTTTCCCCGCCTACATCCACAACGACCGGGGATCCTCATTCATGAGCGATGAGCTGCGCCAGTACCTGCTCAACAGGGGCAGTGCCTCGAGCAGGACGACCAGCTACAACCCCCGGGGAAACGGGCGGGTGGAGCGGGAGAATGGGACGGTCTGGAAGGCCGTCCAACTGGCCCTATGGTCCAGAAATCTCCCGGCCTCCCGCTGGCAGGGGGTCCTCCCCGACGCCCTTCACTCCATTCGGTCGCTCCTTTGCACTGCGACTAATGAAACCCCCCATGAACGTCTCTTTGCCTTCCCCAGGAAGTCCACCTCCGGGGTTTCGCTCCCAACGTGGCTGGCAGCTCCAGGACCCGTTCTCCTCCACAAGGCGGACCCGTTGGTTGAGAGGGTACAGCTACTCCACCCAAACCCGCAGTACGCCTACGTAGCGTACCCCAACGGCCGCCAAGACATAGTCTCCCTCAGGGACCTGGCACCAGCTAGATCCCTACACACCGCCCCCCTGCCCCGGCGCCACCCTCCCTTCCTCCAGCGCACCCCATCACAGCCCCCGCTCCAGGGCAATCCGTCCTCCCCTTGGTCCCACCCGGGGATGAGGAGGATGTCGACACGCTCCCGGAGTCACCGACGACCGAGCCGACGCCTGACTCGTCACCAGCACTGCGGCGCTCGCAACGACGGATAAAGGCGCCCGATCGTCTAAATTTGTAACCTTCTCTGGAATTTTAATGACAACCTGTATGTAAATAGTTTTCCACCACCCCCACTGGACTCATTTTAACAGGGGGTGAATGAGGCGTTCAAAGGGACGGGAGGCCTTCACCAGGCGCGCACGGTCTGGCCGGTAGAAGTGCGGTTTACACTCCGCGCAGATCTGGCAGTCTCTGGTGATAGCCCTGACTTCCTCGATGGAGTAGGGCAGATTGCGGGCCTTTATGAAGTGATAAAAGCGGGTGACCCCTGGGTGACAGAGGTCGTCGTGCAGGGTCCGGAGTCGGTCTACTTGTGCGCTGGCACATGTACCTCGGGACAGGGCATCGGGTGGCTCGTTGAGCTGCACTGATTGATGGTCTGACTGTAGTCAACGACCATCCTGTTTTGCTCCCCCGTTTTCACCACTACCACTTGGACTCTCCAGGGGCTGTTGCTGGCCTCGATGATGCCTTCCCGCAGCAGCCGCTGGACCTCAGACCTGATGAAGGTACTGTCCTGGGTGCTGTACCGTCTGCTCCTGGTGGCGACGGGTTTGCAATCCGGGGTGAGGTTTGCAAACAGAGAAGGCCTTAAGGGTCGTGAGGCCGCATACAGTAGGGGGTGGTAGGGGCCCGCCAAATTTCAGGGTTAGGCTCTGGAGGTTGCACTGGAAGTCCAGGCCGAGTAGCAAGGCAGCGCAGAGGTTGGGGAGGACGTAGAGTCGGAAGCCGCTGAACTCTACGCCCTGGACAGTGAGGGTGGCGATGCAGTACCCCCGGATCACCACGGAGTGGGACCCGGAGGCCAGGGAGATTCTCTGATTGGCGGGGTGTACCACGAGGGAGCAGCGCCTTACCGTATCGGGGTGGATGAAGCTCTCAGTGCTCCCGGAGTCCAGAAGGCAGGATATCTCGTGCCCGTCGACCTTCACCTTTGTCGACGCGGTCGGGAGGTTGTGCGGTTGGGACTGGTCGATTGTGACGGAGGCGAGACGCGGCTGGTCGTTGGCGGTTGCAGGTGATGAGCGGCCCGATGAGGTGCCCGACGGGCAGGGGTCCTGAGGCGGGGAAGATGGCGGGGCCCACGGGCCGCACGCGGCCTGGGGCAGGCAAGATGGCTCCGCCCATTGGTTGTGAGGCAAGCAAGATGGCGGCGCCCATGGGCCGCACGTGGTCTGAGGCGAGGAAGATGGCGGCCCCCAAGGGCCGCACGCGGGGGGTGCAGGGACAATAGCGGCGATTGAGCGGGCCTGGCACACGGCAGCGAAATGTCCTTTCTTGCCGCAGGCCTTGCAGAGCGCGCTCCGCGCCGGGCAGCACTGCCGGGGGTGTTTTGTCTGTCCATAAAAGTAGCACATGGGTTCCCCGGGGTTGGTTGGCTGCCGCGCGGAGCAGGCGTGGGGTTGGCTGGGGGCGGTCGCTGCTGGGGTCCACGATGGGGTGGCCGCTGACGGTGTCCACGATGACCAGGAGGGGTGAGCCGTGCGGTCGGGGGCATAAGCCTGTACGTTGCGTGAGGCGACTGTGAGCGAGAGCGCTAGTTTCTTGGTCGCTGCGAGGTCAAGCGTAGCCCCTTCTAAGAGGCGCTGGCGGATGTGGGCCGACCCTATGCCCGTAATGAACGCGTCTCTCATTAGCAGGTTAGAATGTTCAGCGGCCGAAACGGCCTGGCAGTCACAGTCTCTCACCAGGGCGAGCAGGGCACGCCAGAAATCTTCCACAGACTCACCGGGAAGTTGGTGCCGCGTGGACAGGAGGTGCCTGGCGTAGATCTTGTTGGTCTGCTGAGCGTAGTTCTCCTTCAGTAGCGCCATGGCCTCTGCGTAGGTCGGCGCGTCCTGGGTGAGAAGAAAGACATCGGAGCTCAGCCACGTGTACAGAATCTGGAACTTCTGTGCTTCTGGGATTGGGTCTGTCGCAGATCCGATGTATGCAGCAAGCTAGCCAATGTCGGAAGTCCTTTTTGGCGTTGTCTGCTTGAGGATGCAGCTGCAGGCGATCTGGCTTGATGCGGAGATCCATCTCTGAAAAATCTCGGTGTAATAAATTGATGCACTATCAATTACGACGAGACGAGAGTAGAGAGTAATCGAGGTTTATTACACAGAGATGTGTGGCCTCCTACAGCTGCTGCCAAAATGGCTGCCGTTCGGAGAGCACACACATTTATACTCCGCCTACTGGGCGGAGCCAGCAGGCAGGGATCTACCCCCGTACCTGTAGTACAGGGGCCTTACCGTAATACCCTCGCATGCAGTGCAGTATCTGCAATATAATACAACAGTGGTGACGACCACAGGGGGTTCTGACCCAAGCCTTGGTCATTGTTTATTTACTCTTGTTTAAGACCTTGAGTGTGTCTGTATACAAGAACAAAGAACAAAGAAAATTACAGCACAGGAACAGGCCCTTCGGCCCTCCCAGCCGGCGCTGATCCAGATCCTTTATCTAAACCTGTCGCCTATTTTCCAAGGATCTAGTTCCCTCTGTTCCCCGCCCGTTCATTTATCTGTCTAGATGCATCTTAAATGATGCTATCGTGCCCGCCACTACCACCTCCGCTGGCAAAGCGTTCCAGGCACCCACCACCCTCTGCGTAAAAATCTTTCCACGCACATCTCCCTTAAACTTTCCCCCTCTCACCTTGAAATCGTGACCCCTTGTAATTGACACCCCCACTCTTGGAAAAAGCTTGTTGCTATCCACCCTGTCCATACCTCTCATAATTTTGTAGACCTCAATCAGGTCCCCCCTCAACCTCCGTCTTTCCAACGAAAACAGTCCTAATCTACTCAACCTTTCTTCATAGCTAGCACCCTCCATACCAGGCAACATCCTGGTGAACCTCCTCTGCACCCTCTCTAAAGCATCCACATCCTTCTGGTAATGTGGCGACCAGAACTGCACGCAGTATTCCAAATGTGGCCTAACCAAAGTCCTATACAACTGTAACATGACCTGTCGACTCTTGTACTCAATACCCCGTCCGATGAAGGCAAGCATGCTGTGTGCCTTCTTGACCACTCTATCGACCTGCGTTGCCACCTTCAGGGTACAATGGACCTGAACTCCCAGATCTCTCTGTACATCAATTTTCCCCAGGACTCTTCCATTGACCGTATAGTCCGCTCTTGAATTAGATCTTCCAAAATGCATCACCTCGCATTTGCCTGGATTAAACTCCCATCTGCCATTTCTCTGCCCAACTCTCCAATCTATTTATATTTTGCTGTATTCTCTGACAGTCCCCCTCGCTATCTGCAACTCCACCAATCTTAGTATCATCTGCAAACTTGCTAATCAGACCACCTATACCTTCGTCCAGATCATTTATGTATATCACAAACAACAGTGGTCCGAGCACGGATCCTTGTGGAACACCACTAGTCACCTTTCTCCATTTTGAGACACTCCCTTCCACCACTACTCTCTGTCTCCTGTTGCCCAGCCAGCTCTTTATCCATCTAGCCAGTACACCCTGAACTCCATACGACTTCACTTTTTCCATCAACCTGCCATGGGAAACTTTATCAAATGCCTTACTGAAGTCCATGTATATGACATCTACAGCCCTTCCCTCATCAATTAACGTTGTCACTTCCTCAAAGAATTCTATTAGGCTTGTAAGACACGACCTTCTCTGCACAAAACCATGCTGCCTATCACTGATTAGTCTATTTTCTTCCAAATGTGAATAGATCCTATCCCTCAGTATCTTCTCCAACAGTTTGCCTACCACTGACATCAAGCTTACAGGTCTATAATTCCATGGATTATCCCTGCTACCCTTCTTAAACAAAGGGACAACATTAGCAATTCTCCAGTCCTCCGGGACCTCACCCGTGCTCAAGGATGCTGCAAAGATATCTGTTATATTCTTCCCTCGCTTCCCTCAGTAACCTGGGATAGATCCCATCCGGACGTGGGGACTTGTCCACCTTTATGCCTTTTAGAATACCCAAAACTTCCCCCTTCCTTGTGCCGACTTGACCTAGAGTATTTAAACATCCATCCTTAGTCTCAACATCCGTCATGTCCCTCTCCTTGGTGAATACCGATGCAAAGTACTCATTAAGAATCTCACCCATTTCCTCTGACTCCACACATAAATTCCCTCTTTTGTCTTTGAGTGGGCCAATCCTTTCTCTAGTTACCCTCTTGCTCCTTATATACGAATAAAAGGCTTTGGGATTTTCCTTAACCCTGTTAGCCAAAGATATTTCATGACCCCTTTTAGCCCTCTTTATTGTGCATTTGAGATTTGTCCTACTTTCCCGATATTCCTCCAAAGCTTCATCAGATTTAAGTCGCCTAGATCTTGTGTATGCTTCCTTTTTCATCTTAGCTAGGCTCACAATTCCACCCGTCATCCATGGTTCCCTAATCTTGCCATTTCTATCCCTCATTTTCACAGGGACATATCTGTCCTGCACTCTAATCAACCTTTCCTTAAAAGACTCCCACATTTCAAATGTGGATTTACCCTTAAAGATCTGCTCCCAATCCACATTCCCTTGCTCCTGCCGAATTTTGTTATACTTGGCCTTTCCCCAATTTAACACTCTTCCTTTAGGACCACTCTCGTCTTTGTCCATGAGTATTCTAAAACTTACGGAATTGTGATCGCTATCCCCAAAGTAATCACCGACTGAGACTTCAACCACCTGGCCGGGATCATTCCCCAATACCAGGTCCAGTATGGCCCCTTCCCGAGTTGGACTATTTACATACTGCTCTAAAAAACTCTCCTGGATGCTCCTTACAAATTCTGCTCCATCTACGTCTCCAACACTACATGAGTCCCATTCAATGTTGGGGAAGTTAAAATCTCCCATCACGACCACCCTATTGCTTCTACAGTTTTCTATGATCTGTCTATATATTTGTACCTCTACTTCACGCTCACTTTTGGGAGGCCTGTAGTAAAGTCCCAACAATGTTACTGCACCCTTCCTATTTCTTAGCTCTACCCATATTGCCTCAGTGCTCAAATCCTCCATCGTGCCCTCCTTAATCACAGCTGTGATATCATCTCTGACCAGTAATGCAACTCCTCCACCCCTTTTACCGCCCTCTATCCCTCCTGAAGCATCTATACCCTGGGATATTTAGTTGCCAGTCTTGCCCTTCCCTCAACCAAGTCTCCATAATACCAATAACATCATATTCCCAGGTACTAATCCAAGCCCTAAATTCATCTGCCTTACCTGCTAAACCTCTCGCATTGAAACAAATGCACCTCAGACCACCTGTCCCTTTGCGTTCATCATCTCTTCCCTGTCTACTCTTCCCCTTAGTCACATTGAGTTTATTATCTAGTACCTAACTGGCTTTAGTTGCTGCCTCTTTACTGACCTCTAACTTCCTAATCTGGTTCCCATCCCCCTGCCACATTAGTTTAAAACCTCCCCAACAGTGTTAGCAAAAGCACCCCCTAGGACATTGGTTCCAGTCCTGCCCAGGTGTAGACCATCCGATTTGTAATGGTCCCACTGCCCCCAGAACCGGTTCCAATGTCCCAAAAATCTGAATCCCATCTCTCAAGCCACGTATTCACTCTGGCTATTCTTGAATTTCTATTCTGACTGTCTCATGGCACTGGTAGCAATCCTGAGATTACTACCTTTGAGGTCCTACTTTTTAACTTATCTCCTAACTCCCAAAATTTCGATTGTAGGACCTCATCCCGTTTTTTACCTATATTGTTGGTGCCTATATGCACCACGACAACTGGCTGCTCACCCTCCCCCTTCAGTATTGTGGTGGTATGTATTAGGGGTAATACGGTACACCACGTGTCGACAGGCTATTGGTGGAGGGATGCCAGGTCCTGATAGGATCTGCCACCTACTGGACTCCACCCAGAAATGCCGGTATAAGAACCCAGCTTTCCCCTCCATTTCCCTCAGCAGCTGCATTCTGTAACCACGCTACTGGGGATAAAGTTCTGCTTAATAAAGCCTTCAATTGACATTACCTCAACCTGCCTCGCGTCATATTGACGGTGCTACAATTTATTAAGCAGAATTTAAATTGAAGAAAACGACGTGGGAACATGGAGCTCCGAATCACCCCGGAGTGCCTGCGCATCGCACCCCAAGCAGCTAACTCGGCCTCTATCTTCAAACACTGGCTGGCATGCTTTGAGGGCTACCTCCGAACGGCCCCCGGCACACCGACAGACGAACAAAAGATGCAGGTCCTCTATTCCAGGGTGAGTCCCGACGTCTACTCACTTATCGAGGACGGTTTCACCGGTGCCATCGCCGCGCTGAAGGATATCTACATCCGGCCCGCCAACCAGGTTTTTGCTCGCTACCAGCTCGCCACACGACGGCAATTTCTGGGAGAAATCGCTGGATGAGTTTTATAACGCCCTGCAGTTCCTGGGTCGAAACTGCAACTGCCCGGCGGTAACAGCGAGTGAACACACAGAGCTCCTGGTCCGCGATGCGTATGTGGCAGGTTTGGCCTCTTCCCAGATCCGCCAGAGGCTTCTGGAGAAAGAATCTCTGGGACTTACAGAAGCTCGGGCCCTGGCGGCATCCCTCGATGTGGCCTCGCGTAACGTCCACGCCTACGCCCCCGACTGCACTACAGCCCCTTGGGCTCCGTGGACTCCCGCTGCGGTCGACTCTCCGACACCCCCCCCACCCCCGCAACCTGCGCGGCCAAAACACCAGACCAACCAGGGGGCCCCGCTGCTATTTTTGCGGCCAGCCGAAACACCCTCGGCAGCGATGCCCGGCCCGCGCGGCTACCTGCAAAAGCTGCGGGAAGAAAGGCCACTACGCGACGGTGTGCAAGTCCCGCGGGGTCGCCGCTATCTCCGGGGAAGAAACGGGACCACAGACTCAGCCCCCCCCAGCAATCCACGTGTGACCAACGGACGCCGCCATTTTGGACCCCGGACGCCACGAGGGAGAGATGGGCGCCGCCATTTTGTCCACCCCCGACCGCGCTCGATCCGTGGACGCCGCCATCTTGGCTGAAGGACCCTGACACAGACGGCCACATACTGACTGATTACGATGCTCAACTTCAACAACCACGTCTGGCTTCGACGACCCTCGACCAGTCGCGACCCCGGACGCTCCAGACTGCAACCACTACAGTCCTAGTGAATGGCTGCGAGACGCCGTGTCTTATCGACTCTGGGAGCACGGAGAGCTTCATTCATCCGGACACGGTAAGGCGCTGTTCCCTCGTAATTCGGCCAAGCACCCAGAAAACTTTCCTGGCGGCGGGATCCCACTCCGTTCAGATCACGGGGTTCTACATCGCTAACCTAACGGTGCAGGGGAGGGAGTTCCGAAATTACCGGCTGTATGTCCTCCCCCATCTCTGTGCGCCCACACTCCTAGGGTTGGAATTCCAATGCAACCTCCAGAGTTTAACATTTAAATTTGGCGGCCCTATACCTCCACTGACTGTCTGCGGCCTCGCGACCCTCAAGGTTGAACCGCCTTCCTTGTTTGCGAACCTCACACCGGATTGCAAACCCGTCGCCACAAGGAGCAGACGGTACAGCGCCCAGGACCGAGCATTCATCCGGTCTGAAGTCCAGAGGCTGCTGAAGGAAGGCATCATCCAGGCTAGCAACAGTCCCTGGAGAGCCCAGGTGGTAGTCGTTAAGACCGGGGAGAAACAGAGGATGGTCATCGACTATAGTCAGACCATCAACAGGTACACTCAGCTAGATGCGTACCCTCTCCCCCGCATATCCAACATGGTCAATCGGATTGCACAGTACAAGGTCTTTTCCACCGTGGACCTCAAGTCCGCCTACCATCAGCTCCCCATCCGTCCCGGTGACCGCAACTATACTGCCTTCGAAGCAGACGGGCGGTTATACCACTTTTTAAAGGTTCCATTCGGCGTCACGAACGGAGTCTCGGTCTTCCAACGAGAGATGGACCGAATGGTTGACCAGCAAGGTTTACGGGCCACGTTCCCGTATCTCGACAACGTCACCATCTGCGGCCACGACCAGCAGGACCACGACGCCAACCTCCAAAAATTCCTCCAGACCGCTCACGCCCTGAACCTCACTTACAACAAAGAAAAATGCGTGTTCCGCACCGATCGTCTAGCCACCCTGGGCTACGTAGTGCGTAATGGAGTGATAGGCCCCGACCCTGAACGCATGCGCCCCCTCATGGAGTTCCCTCTCTCCCACTGTGCCAAAGCCCTGAAACGTTGCCTGGGCTTCTTTTCTTATTACGCCCAGTGGGTTCCCCAGTACGCAGACAAGGCCCGTGCACTAATCCAGTCCACTACTTTTCCCCTGACGACAGAGGCATGCCAGGCCTTTAGCCGCATCAAAACGGATATCGCAAAGGCCACGATGCGTGCCAATGACGAGTCCCTCCCCTTCCAGGTCGAGAGCGACGCATCGGATGTAGCTCTGGCGGCCACCCTCAACCAAGCAGGCAGACCCGTGGCCTTCTTCTCCCGAACCCTCCACGCTTCAGAAATCTGCCACTCCTCAGTGGAAAAGGAGGCACAAGCAATAGTGGAAGCAGTGCGACACTGGAGGCATTACCTGGCCGGTAGGAGATTCACTCTCCTCACTGACCAACGGTCGGTTGCCTTCATGTTCGATAATGCACAGCGGGGCAAGATCAAGAACGACAAGATCTTGCGGTGGAGGATCGAACTCTCCACCTTCAATTATGAGATCTTGTATCGTCCCGGAAAGCTGAACGAGCCATCCGATGCCCTATCTCGCGGCACATGTGCCAATGTACAAGTGGACCATCTACAAGCCCTCCACGAGGACCTCTGCCACCCGGGGGTCACTCGTTTCTACCACTTCCTTAAGGCCCGCAACCTCCCTTACTCCGTCGAGGACGTCCAAACAGTCACCAGAAACTGCCAGATCTGCGCTGAGTGCAAACCGCACTTTTTCAGGCCAGATAGAGCGCACCTGGTTAAGGCCTCTCGACCCTATGAACGCCTCAGTTTGGATTTCAAAGGCCCCCTCCCCTCCACCAATCGCAACGCGTACTTCCTGAACGTCGTTGACGAATACTCCCGTTTCCCTTTCGCCATCCCCTGCCCCGACAAGACAGCGTCCACGGTCATTAAAGCCCTCGGTACCATTTTTACACTGTTCGGTTTCCCCGACTATATCCATAGCGACAGGGGGTCCTCCTTTATGAGTGACGAACTGCGTCAATTCCTGCTCAGCAGGGGCATAGCCTCGAGCAGGACGACCAGTTACAACCCCTGGGGGAACGGGCAGGTAGAAAGGGAGAATGGAACGGTCTGGAAGGCCGTCCTGCTGGCCCTCCGGTCTAGGAGCCCCCCAATTTCCCGCTGGCAGGAAGTCCTCCCGGATGCCCTTCACTCTATCCGGTCCCTGCTGTGCACCACCACGAATCAAACGCCTCACGAGCGCCTCCTCCTCTTTCCTAGGAAGTCCTCCTCTGGAACGCCACTTCCGACCTGGCTAGCAGCTCCGGGACCCATTCTGCTCCGGAAACATGTGCGGGCGCACAAGTCAGATCCGTTGGTGGAACGGGTGCATCTCCTTCACGCCAACCCACAATACGCCTATGTGGAGTACCCCGATGGGTGACAGGACACGGTCTCCCTGCGAGATCTGGCGCCCGCCGGAGCTACCCACACCCCCCCAACGCCAATCACCACCTCCTCACTCCCGCCGGTTCATCCCGCAGCCACCCCCTTCCCGGGGGGTTCGGTTCTCCTCCCAGACCTGCCCAGGAGTAAGGACACAGGGGACAGCGTTACGCTCCCAGAGTCGACGGGACTCGAGCCAGCGCCATCACCACCACGCCCGAGACGATCGGAAAGGACGACCAGGGCGCCCATCCGGCTCATCGAATCACTTTAACTCTCAACGTTTTCAGTTATTGTGTCTTGTTATAGTTATGGCATCATGCCGACCCTGTTTGGCCCGTTGGCCCAGTTGAAGCGATAATTTTGTGTTTTGTTCAAAGTTACGGCACAGTACCGACTCTGTAAACCCCTACCACCATGCGAACCACCATCCCGCCGGGTTTTTTTCAACAAGGGGTGAACGTGGTGGTATGTATTAGGGGTAATACGGTACACCACGTGTCGACAGGCTATTGGTGGAGGGATGCCAGGTCCTGATAGGATCTGCCACCTACTGGACTCCACCCAGAAATGCCGATATAAGAACCCAGTTTTTCCCTCCATTTCCCTCAGCAGTTGCATTCTGTAATCACGCTGCTGGGGATAAAGTTCTGCTTAATAAAGCCTTCAATTGACATTACCTCAACCTGCCTCGCATCATATTGACGGTGCTACAAGTATGTCCTGCAGCCGATCTGAGACATCCCTGACCCGTACACCCGGGAAGCAACATACCATTCGGGAGTCTCGTTTTCGACCACAGAAACGCCTGTCTACTCCCCTTACGATTGAATCCCCTATGACTATAGCCCTGCCAGTCTTTTTCCCGCCCTTCTGTGCAGCAGAGCCAGCCACGGTGCCATGAGCCTGGCTACTACTGCCTTCCCCTGGTGAGTCATCTCCCCCAACAGTATCCAAAACTGTATACCTGTTTTGGAGGGAGATGACCGCAGGGGACACCTGCACTGCCTTCCTGCTCTTTCTCTGCCTTTTGGTCACCCATTCCCTGTCTCCCTCACCAATCCTAATCTGCGGTGTGACCAACTCACTGAACGTGCTATCCACGACCTCCTCAGCATCGCGGATGCTCCAAAGTGAGTCCATCCGCAGCTCCAGAGCCGTCATGCGGTCTAACAGGAGCTGCAGCTGGACACACTTCCCGCACATGAAGGAGTCAGGGGCATCGGCCGCGTCCCTGAACTCCCACATTCAGCACGAGGAGCATAACACGGGTCTGGGATCTCCTGCCATTTTTACACTTTACCTTAACTGATTACAAATATAATATCAAATAATGAATAAGTGAAAGGAATAAGGATTTTACTTACCAATCACAATACTTACCAACCCAGGAAGAGTTAAATTTGTCCCAGCTATTTACCTCCCTGACAGACCCCGGGCCACTGCTCCCGCCGAAAATCTGAATGCCGCTTCTCCTGCAAGGTAAGTTTTTAAAGGGTAAACTTACCTTCCCGACAGACCCCTGGCCACTGCACCCGCTGAAAGTCTGAAGCTATAACTTGCGGATAAAAGAAAAAGAAAAGAGAGAACTTACTTGATATTCACTCACCCCCTTAGGTTAGAGGAGGTGGAAGGGTGGGAGACACTACAAGTGTAGTGTCTCGGGTTTAGCAACCGCCCAACTTAGATAGAGGTAAAAATCAAACACTTAGGCACCTACCTGATTCCCAAGCTGCGCTCCGGCTCCCTCCCTCTCTCCCACCCGAAAAATGAAGGCCGCTGGAACCTGAAGCCCAGCCCAGCTCGGCCCAGCCCAGCCCAGCCCAGCCCGGCCCAACCCAGCCCAGCCCAGCCCATCCCAGCCCGGCCCAACCCAGCCCAGCCCAGCCCATCCCAGCCCAATCCAGCCAAGCCTAGCCCAGCCCAGCCCAGCCCAGCCCTGCCCAGCGTAGCCCAGCCCAGCCCTGCCCAGCCCAGCCCTGCCCAGCCCAGCCCAGCCCAGCCCAATCCAGCCAAGCCTAGCCCAGCCCAGCCCAGCCCAGCCCTGCCCAGCGTAGCCCAGCCCAGCCCTGCCCAGCCCAGCCCTGCCCAGCCCAGCCCAGCCCAGCCCAATCCAGCCAAGCCTAGCCCAGCCCAGCCCAGCCCAGCCCTACCCAGCGTAGCCCAGCCCAGCCCTGCCCAGCCCAGCCCTGCCCAGCGTAGCCCAGCCCAGCACTGCCCAGCCCAGTCCTGCCCAGCGTAGCCCAGCCCTGCCCAGCGTAGCCCAGCCCTGCCCAGCCCAGCTCAGCCCAGCCCAGCCCTGCCCTGCCCAGCGTAGCCCAGCCCAGCCCAACCCAGCCCAGCCCAGCCCAGACCAGCCCAGCCCAGCCCAGCCCAATCCAGCCAAGCCTAGCCCAGCCCGGCCCAGCCCAGCCCAGCTAGGCTTAGCCCAGCGTACCCCAGCCCAACCCAGCCCAGCCCAGCCCAGCCCTGCCCAGCGTAGCCCAGCCCAGCCCAGCATAGCCCAGCCCAGCCCAGCCCAACCCAGCGTAGCCCAGCCCAGCCCAGCCCAACCCAGCCCAGCCCAGCCCAGCCCAACCCAGCGTAGCCCAGCCCAGCCCAGCCCAACCCAGCCCAGCCCAGCCCAGCCCAATCCAGCCAAGCCTAGCCCAGCCCGGCCCAGCCCAGCGTAACCCAGCTCGGCCCAGCCCAGCCCAGTGCAGCCCAACCCAACCCGGCCCGGCCCAGCATAGCCAAGCCCAGCCCAGCCCAGCTCAGCCCAGCCCAGCCCAACTTAAATAGAGGCAAAAAACAAACACTTAAGCAACTACCTGATTCCCAAGTTGCGCTCCGGCTCCCCCTCTCTCTCCCGCCCGAAAAATTAAGGCCGCTGGAACCTGGGGGCAAGTTTAAACACCTACCTGAATCCCAAGCTGCACTCGCTGCACTCCGGCTCCCTCTCTCTCTCCTGCTCTCGGAAAGGAAGGCTGATGGAACCTGGGGGCAAGTTTAAACATGTACCTGAATCCCAAGCTGCGCTCCGGCTCCCTCTCTCTTTCCTGCTCCCGGAAATGAAGGCCGCTGGAACCTGGGGCAAGTTTAAACACGTACCTGAATCCTAAGCTGCACTCGCTGTGCTCCGGCTCCCTCTCTCTCTCCCGCTCCGAAAAGTGAAGGCCGCTAGAACCTGGGGGCAAGTTTAAACACGTAGAACCTTAGTTAGGACACACTTGGAGTATAGTGTTCAATTCTGGTCGACACACTACCAGAAGGATGTGGAGGCTTTAGAGAGGGTGCAGAAGAGATTTACCAGGATATTGCCTGGTATGGAGGGCATTAGCTATGAGGAACGGTTGAATAAACTTGGTTTGTTCTCACTGGAACGACGGAGGTTGAGGGGCGACTTGATAGAGCTCTACAAAATTATCAGGGGCATGGACAGAGTGGATAGTCAGAAGCTGTTCCCCAGGGTAGAGGGGTCAATTACTAGGGGGCATAGGTTTAAGGTGAGAGGGGCAAGGTTTAGAGTGGATGCACAAGAGAAGTTTTTTACACAGAGGGTAGTGGGTGCCTTGAACTCGCTGCCAGAGGAGGTGGTGGAAGCAGGGACGATAGTGACATTTAAGGGGCATCTTGACAAATACATGAATAGGATGGGAATAGAGGGATACGGACCCAGGAAGTGGAGAAGATTGAAGTTTAGTCGGGCAGCATGGTCGGCACGGGCTTGGAGGGCCGAAGGGCCTGTTCCTGCGCTGTACATTTCTTTGTTCTTTGTTCTTTGTGCCCAGATCTCAGTAAAGTTAGTTTGAAAACCAGAAATTGGTCGCAAGTAAATGAACCATCCAACAGTCTGTAAGTTCTATTACTTTCAAGATTACAGCTGTGCTTATTCAAATAAACTTCCATTCGATATTTTACAAGTGTAGGATTTCACCATTGTCTTCTTCAGAATAGGGAAGGTCATGGATCAAGCAAAACAATAGTTATTTTCTCCCTCTTAAGAATTTTATTTCTTTCCAGACAAGACAGCTTTTACTAAACAGTCGTGTGATTTCTTCTCCAACCTTCCCAGCCCAGCCCAGCCCAGCCCAGCCCAGCCCAGCGTAGCCCAGCCCAGCGTAGCCCAGCTCAGCCCAGCCCAGCCCAGCCCTGCCCAGCCCAGCCCAGCCCAGCCCTGCCCAGCGTAGCCCAGCTCAGCCCAGCCCAGCCCAGCCCTGCCCTGCCCAGCCCAGCCCAGCCCAGCCCAGCCCAGCCCAATCCAGCCAAGCCTAGCCCAGCCCGGCCCAGCCCAGCCCAGCTAGGCTTAGCCCAGCGTAGCCCAGCCCAGCCCAGCCCAGCCCAGCCCAGCCCAGCCCAGCGTAGCCCAGCCCAGACCAGCCCAGCCCAATCCAGCCAAGCCTAGCCCAGCCCAGCCCAGCCCAGCCCTGCCCAGCGTAGCCCTGCCCAGCCCTGCCCAGCCCAGCCCTGCCCAGCCCAGCCCAGCCCAGCCCTGCCCAGCGTAGCCCAGCTCAGCCCAGCCCACCCCTGCCCTGCCCAGCGTAGCCCAGCCCAGCCCAGCCCAACCCAGCCCAGCCCAGCCCAGCCCAATCCAGCCAAGCCTAGCCCAGCCCGGCCCAGCCCAGCCCAGCTAAGCTTAGCCCAGCGTACCCCAGCCCAACCCAGCCCAGCCCAGCCCAGACCTGCCCAGCGTAGCCCAGCCCTGCCCAGCGTAGCCCAGCCCAGCCCAGCCCAACCCAGCGTAGCCCAGCCCAGTCCTGCCCAGCGTAGCCCAGCCCTGCCCAGCGTAGCCCAGCATAGCCCAGCCCAGCTCAGCCCAGCCCAGCCCAGCCCAACCCAGCCCAGCCCAGCCCAGCCCAGCCCAGCCCAATCCAGCCAAGCCTAGCCCAGCCCAGCCAGCCCTGCCCAGCCCAGCCCAGCCCAGCCCAGCCCAGCCCTGTCCTGCCCAGCGTAGCCCAGCCCAGCCCAGCCCAGCCCAGCCCTGTCCTGCCCAGCGTAGCCCAGCCCTGCCCAGCCCAACCCAGCCCTGTCCAGCCCAGCATAGCCCAGCCCAGCTCAGCCCAGCCCAGCCCTGCCCTGCCCAGCGTAGCCCAGCCCAGCCCAGCCCAACCCAGCCCAGCCCAGCCCAGCCCAGCCCAATCCAGCCAAGCCTAGCCCAGCCCGGCCCAGCCCAGCCCAGCTAGGCTTAGCCCAGCGTAGCCCAGCCCAGCCCAGCCCAGCCCAGACCTGCCCAGCGTAGCCCAGCCCAGCCCAGCATAGCCCAGCCCAGCCCAGCCCAACCCAGTGTAGCCCTGCCCAGCCCTGCCCAGCCCTGCCCAGCCCTGCCCAGCGTAGCCCAGCCCAGCCCTGCCCAGCCCGGCCCAGCCCGGCCCAGCCCAGCCCAGCGTAGCCCAGACCAGCCCGGCCCAGCCCAGCGTAGCCCAGCCCAGCCCAGCCCAACCCAGCTCGGCCCAGCCCAGCCCAGGGCAGCCCAACCCAACCCAGCCCGGCCCAGCCCAGCCCAGCCCGGCCCAGCCCGGCCCGGCCCAGCATAGCCAAGCCCAGCCCAGCCCAGCCCAGCCCAGCTCAGCCCAGCCCAGCCCAACTTAAATAGAGGCAAAAATCAAACACTTAAGCAACTACCTGATTCCCAAGCTGCGCTCCGGCTCCCTCTCTCTCTCCCGCCCGAAAAGTTAAGGCCGCTGGAACCTGAGGGCAAGTTTAAACACCTACCTGAATCCCAAGCTGCACTCGCTGCACTCCGGCTCCCTCTCTCTCTCCTGCTCTCGGAAAGGAAGGCTGATGGAACCTGGGGGCAAGTTTAAACACGTAGAACCTTAGTTAGGACACACTTGGAGTATAGTGTTCAATTCTGGTCGACACACTACCAGAAGGATGTGGAGGCTTTAGAGAGGGTGCAGAAGAGATTTACCAGGATGTTGCCTGGTCTGCAGGGCATAAGCTATGAGGAGCGATTGAATAAACTCGGTTTGTTCTCACTGGAACGTCGGAGGTTGAGGGGCGACTTGATTGAGGTCTAGAAAATTATGAGGGGCATAGACAGAGTGGATAGTCAGAGGCTTTTCCCCAGGGTAGAGGGGTCAATTACTAGGGGGCATAGGTTTAAGGTGAGAGGGGCAAGGTTTAGTGGAGATGTACGAGGCAAGTTTCTTACACCGAGGGTAGTGGGTGCCTGGAACTCGCTGCCGGAGGAGGTAGTGGAAGCAGGGACGATAGGGACATTTAAGGGGCATCTTGACAAATACATGAATAGGATGGGAATAGAGGGATACGGACCCAGGAAGTGTAGAAGATTGTAGTTTAGTCGGGCAGCATGGTCGGCACGGGCTTGGAGGGCCGAAGGGCCTGTTCCTGTGCTGTCCATTTCTTTGTTCTTTGTTCTTTGTGCCCAGATCTCAGTAAAGTTAGTTTGAAAACCAGAAATTGGTCGCAAGTAAATGAACCATCCAACAGTCTGTAAGTTCTATTACTTTCAAGATTACAGCTGTGCTTATTCAAATAAACTTCCATTCGATATTTTACAAGTGTAGGATTTCACCATTGTCTTCTTCAGAATAGGGAAGGTCATGGATCAAGTAAAACAATAGTTATTTTCTCCCTCTTAAGAATTTTATTTCTTTCCAGACAAGCCAGCTTTTACTAAAACAGTCGTGTGATTTCTTCTCCAACCTTCCCAGCCCAGCCCAGCCCAGCGTAGCCCTGCCCAGCCCTGCCCAGCTCAGCCCAGCCCAGCCCAGCCCAGCCCAGCTCAGCCCAGCCCAGCTCAGCCCAGCCCAGCCCAGCCCAGCCCAGCCCAGCCCAGCCCAGCCCAGCCCAGCCCAGCCCAGCCCAGCGTAGCCCAGCCCAGCTCGGCCCAGCCCAGCCCAGCGTAGCCCAGCCCTGCCCAGCGTAGCCCAGCCCAGGGCAGCCCAGCCCAGCCCAGCACTGCCCAGCCCAGCCCAGCCCTGCCCTGCCCAGCCCAGCCCTGCCCTGCCCAGCGTAGCCCAGCCCAACCCAGCGTAGCCCAGCCCAGCCCAGAACAACCCAGCCCAGCCCAGCCCGGCCCTGCCCAGCGTAGCCCAGCCCGGCCCAGCCCAGCCCAGCCCAGCCCAGCCCGGCCCAGCCCAGCCCAGCGTAGCCCAGCCCAGCCCAGAACAACCCAGCCCAGCCCAGCCCGGCCCTGCCCAGCGTAGCCCAGCCCGGCCCAGCCCAGCGCAGCCCAATCCAGCCCAGCCCGGCCCAACCCAGCTCGGCCCAGCCCAGCTCGGCCCAGCCCAGCTCGGCCCAGCCCAGCCCAGCGTAGCCCAGCCCAGCCCAGCCCAGCCCAGCCCAACCCAACCCAGCTCGGCCCAGCCCAGCTCAGGCCAGCCCAGCCCAGCGTAGCCCAGCCCAATCCAGCCCAGCCCTGCCCAGCCCGGCCCAGCATAGCCCAGCCCAGCCCAGCCCAGCCCAGCCCAACTTAAATAGAGGTAAAAATCAAACACTTAAGCACCTACCTGATTCCCAAGCTGCGCTCCGGCTCCCTCCCTCTCTCTCTCCCGCCCGAAAAATAAGGCCGCTGGAACCTGGGGGCAAGTTTAAACACCTACCTGAATCCCAAGCTGCACTCGCTGCGCTCCGGCTCCCTCTCTCTCTCCCGCTCTCGGAAAGGAAGGCTGATGGAACCTGGGGGCAAGTTTAAACATGTACCTGAATCCCAAGCTGCGCTCGCTGTGCTCAGGCTCCCTCTCTCTCTCCCGCTCCGAAAAATGAAGGCCGCTGGAACCTGGGGGCAAGTTTAAACACGTAGAACCTTAGTTAGGACACACTTGGAGTATAGTGTTCAATTCTGGTCGACACACTACCAGAAGGATGTGGAGGCTTTAGAGAGGGTGCAGAAGAGATTTACCAGGATGTTGCCTGGTATGGAGGGCATTAGCTATGAGGAACAGTTGAATAAACTCCGTTTGTTCTCACTGGGACGACGGAGGCTGAGGGGCGACTTGATTGAGGTCTAGAAAATTATGAGGGGCATAGACAGAGTGGATAGTCAGAGGCTTTTCCCCAGGGTAGAGGGGTCAATTACTAGGGGGCATAGGTTTAAGGTGAGAGGGGCAAGGTTTAGAGTGGATGCACGAGGAAAGTCTTTTACACCGAGGGTAGTGGGTGCCTGGAACTCGCTGCCGGAGGAGGTGGTGGAAGCAGGGACGATAGTGACATTTAAGGGGCATCTTGACAAATACATGAATAGGATGGGAATAGAGGGATACGGACCCAGGAAGTGTAGAAGATTGTAGTTTAGTCGGGCAGTATGGTTGGCACGGGCTTGGAGGGCCGAAGGGCCTGTTCCTGTGCTGTACATTTCTTTGTTCTTTGTTCTTTGTGCCCAGATCTCAGTAAAGTTAGTTTGAAACCAGAAATTGGTCGCAAGTAAATGAACCATCCAACAGTCTGTAAGTTCTATTACTTTCAAGATTACAGCTGTGCGACTTCCGGGTGCGGCGATGACCAGCTGAGTCGCACGTTTCGGCAGCTCCCGGTGAAACGGACTTTTGGGCTCTTGATAGGAGCCCCAACGGCAATTTTGACGGCTAAAAACACTGTGCGGTAAACCAGAAGGGAATCCCCCCTGGATACGGATGAAAAAAGGAGGAGAAAGTGGCCGGATTGCAGTGGATCCTTTAGAACAGCGGCAAGGAAGGCAAGCAAAAACCAAGATGGCGTCGGAAGGTGGCAGTTTAACATGGGGCCCTGAACAACAAGAGTTCTTGAAATGCTGTGTGGAAGAGCTCAAAAAGGAAATGAAGAAAGAGCTGTTGGCCCCGATACTACAGGCGATCGAAGGGCTAAAGGAGGAGCAAAAGACCCAGGAGCGGGAGCTTCGGGTCGTGAAGGCAAAGGCAGCCGAGAATGAGGACGACATACAGGGCCTGGTGGTGAAGACGGAGACGCATGAGGCACATCAGAAACGATGTGTGGAAAGGTTGGAGGCACTGGAAAACAACGCAAGGAGGAACAACCTGAGGATTCTTGGTCTTCCTGAAGGTGCAGAGGGAGCGGACGTCGGGGCATATGTGAGCACGATGCTGCACTCGTTAATGGGAGCAGAGGCCCCGGCGGGTCCGTTGGAGGTGGAGCGAGCATACCGAGTGATGGCGCGAGGACCGAGAGCAGGAGAAATTCCCAGAGCCTTAGTGGTGAGATTCCTCCGTTTTAAGGATAGAGAAATGGTCCTTAGATGGGCGAAGAAAACTCGGAGTAGTAAATGGGAGAACGCGGTGATCCGCGTTTATCAAGACTGGAGTGCGGAGGTGGCGAGAAGGAGGGCGAGCTTTAATCGGGCCAAGGCGGTGCTTCATAAAAAGAAGATAAAATTTGGAATGCTGCAACCGGCAAGACTGTGGGTCACATATCGAGGGAGGCACCACTACTTTGAGACGGCGGATGAAGCGTGGACTTTTATTGTGGAAGAAAAACTGGAATGAGCGGGTTATTAAAAAGAACATTTGAACAAAGTGGTGGGGCGAATGTGGGGGGCGAAGAGGGGGGTTAAAAAGAGGGGAAAGAGGAGTTTTATGTACTAATCCTGCGATGTGGTAACTTTTCTCTCTTCCACAGGTGGTGATGGGGGGAGGAGGGGAGGTGGAGGAGATGGGGCGTTGGCCATTGGGGGCGGGGCCAAGGGAGAAGCGCGGGCTTGGTTCCCGTGCTATGATAATCATGGCGGGAATAGAGAAACAGGAAGGAAGGGGCGTCGCACGGTGCGAGCCGAGGTCACGGGGGGAAGCCGAGGTCGGCCAGAGTTTGCTGACTTCTGGGAGCAACATGGGGGGAGTAATTACGCTAGCGGGGGATCTAGCGGGGGGGGGGGGGGTGGGAGGGGGGAATTACTGGGCTGCTGCTGCTGGGGAGAGGGTGGAGCTGGTATGGGAGGAGATGGGCGGGGGGGCACCGCCTGGGGGAGATACAGCTGCGTGGGAACCGGGTGAGGAGCTGGAAAAAGGGGATGGCTAATCGACAAGGGGGGGAGGTAGGAAGCTCCCCAACCCGGCTGATCACGTGGAATGTGAGAGGGCTGAACGGGCCGATAAAGAGGGCACGGGTACTCGCACACCTTAAGAAACTTAAGGCTGATGTGGTTATGTTACAGGAAACGCACCTGAAACTGATAGACCAGGTTAGGCTACGCAAAGGATGGGTGGGGCAGGTGTTCCATTCGGGGCTAGATGCGAAAAACAGGGGGGTGGCTATATTAGTGGGGAAGCGGGTAATGTTCGAGGCAAAGACTATAGTGGCGGATAACGGGGGCAGATACGTGATGGTGAGCGGCAAACTACAGGGGGAGACGGTGGTTTTGGTAAACGTATATGCCCCGAACTGGGATGATGCCAATTTTATGAGGCGGATGCTAGGACGCATTCCGGACCTAGAGATGGGAAAGCTGATAATGGGGGGAGATTTTAATACGGTGTTGGAACCAGGGCTGGATAGGTCGAAGTCCAGGACTGGAAGGAGGCCGGCAGCAGCCAAGGTACTGAAAGATTTTATGGAGCAGATGGGAGGTGTAGACCCGTGGAGATTTAGCAGACCTAGGAGTAAGGAGTTCTCGTTTTTCTCCCATGTCCATAAAGTCTACTCGCGAATCGACTTTTTTGTGCTGGGAAGGGCGTTGATCCCGAAGGTGAGGGGAACGGAGTATACGGCTATAGCCATTTCGGATCACGCTCCACACTGGGTGGACTTGGAGATAGGGGAGGAAACAGGAGGGCGCCCACCCTGGAGAATGGACATGGGACTAATGGCAGATGAGGGGGTGTGTCTAAGGGTGAGGGGGTGCATTGAAAAGTACTTGGAACTCAATGATAATGGGGAGGTCCAGGTGGGAGTGGTCTGGGAGGCGTTGAAGGCGGTGGTTAGAGGGGAGCTGATATCAATAAGGGCACATAAAGGGAAGCAGGAGAGTAAGGAACGGGAGCGGTTGCTGCAAGAACTTTTGAGGGTGGACAGACAATATGCGGAAGCACCGGAGGAGGGACTGTACAGGGAAAGGCAAAGGCTACATGTAGAATTTGACTTGCTGACTACGGGCACTGCAGAGGCACAATGGAGGAAGGCACAGGGTGTACAATACGAATATGGGGAGAAGGCGAGCAGGTTGCTGGCACACCAATTGAGGAAAAGGGGAGCAGCGAGGGAAATAGGGGGAGTGAGGGATGAGGAAGGAGAGATGGAGCGGGGAGCGGAGAGAGTGAATGGAGTGTTCAAGACATTTTATAAAAAATTATATGAAGCGCAACCCCCGGATGGGAGGGAGAGAATGATGGGCTTCTTGGATCGGCTGGAATTTCCCAAGGTGGAAGAGCAGGAAAGGGTGGGACTGGGAGCACAGATCGAGGTAGAAGAAGTGGTGAAAGGAATTAGGAGCATGCAGGCGGGAATGGCCCCGGGACCGGATGGATTCCCAGTCGAATTCTATAGAAAATATGTGGACTTGCTCGCCCCGGTATTGACGAGGACCTTTAATGAGGCAAAGGAAAGGGGACAACTGCCCCCGACTATGTCTGAAGCAACGATATCGCTTCTCTTAAAGAAGGAAAAGGACCCGCTACAATGCGGGTCCTATAGACCTATTTCCCTCCTAAATGTAGATGCCAAGATCCTGGCCAAGGTAATGGCAATGAGAATAGAGGAATGTGTCCCGGGGGTGGTCCACGAGGACCAAACTGGGTTTGTGAAGGGGAGACAGCTGAACACGAATATACGGAGGCTGTTAGGGGTAATGATGATGGCCCCACCAGAGGGGGAAACGGAGATAGTAGTGGCGATGGATGCCGAGAAAGCATTTGATAGAGTGGAGTGGAATTATTTGTGGGAGGTATTGAGGAGATTTGGTTTTGGAGAGGGGTATGTTAGATGGGTGCAGCTGTTGTATAGGGCCCCGATGGTGAGCGTGGTCATGAATGGACGGGGATCTGCATATTTTCGGCTCCATAGAGGGACAAGGCAGGGATGCCCTCTGTCCCCATTATTGTTTGCACTGGCGATTGAGCCCCTGGCGATAGCGTTGAGGGGTTCCAAGAAGTGGTGGGGAGTACTTAGAGGAGGAGAAGAACACCGGGTATCTTTGTATGCGGACGATTTGCTACTATACGTGGCAGACCCGGCGGAGGGGATGCCAGAAATAATGCGGATACTTGGGGAGTTTGGGGATTTTTCAGGGTATAAATTGAACATGGGGAAAAGTGAGTTGTTTGTGGTGCATCCAGGGGAGCAGAGTAGAGAAATAGAGGACCTACCGTTGAGGAAGGTAACAAGGGACTTTCGTTACCTGGGGATCCAGATAGCCAAGGATTGGGGCACATTGCATAGGTTAAATTTAACGCGGTTGGTGGAACAAATGGAGGAGGATTTCAAGAGATGGGATATGGTATCCCTGTCACTGGCAGGGAGGGTGCAGGCGGTTAAGATGGTGGTCCTCCCGAGATTCCTCTTTGTGTTTCAGTGCCTCCCGGTGGTGATCACGAAGGTTTTTTTTAAAAGGATTGAAAAGAGCATCATGGGTTTTGTGTGGGCCGGGAAGACCCCGAGAGTGAGGAAGGGATTCTTACAGTGTAGCAGGGATAGGGGGGGGCTGGCACTACCGAGCCTAAGTGAGTATTATTGGGCCGCTAATATTTCAATGGTGAGTAAGTGGATGGGAGAGGAGGAGGGAGCGGCGTGGAAGAGATTAGAGAGGGTGTCCTGTAGGGGGACTAGCCTACAGGCTATGGTGACAGCCCCATTGCCGTTCTCACCGAGGAACTACACCACAAGCCCGGTGGTGGTGGCTACACTGAAGATTTGGGGACAGTGGAGACGGCATAGGGGAAAGACTGGAGCCTTGGGGGGGTCCCCGATAAGAAACAACCATAGGTTTGCCCCGGGGGGAATGGATGGGGGATATGGAATGTGGCAAAGAGCAGGAATAACGCAACTGAAAGATTTGTTTGTGGATGGGAAGTTCGCGAGTCTGGGAGCGCTGACCGAGAAATATGGGTTGCCCCAAGGGAATGCATTCAGGTATATGCAACTGAGGGCTTTTGCGAGGCAACAGGTGAGGGAATTCCCGCAGCTCCCGACACAAGAGGTGCAGGACAGAGTGATCTCAAAGACATGGGTGGGGGATGGTAAGGTGTCAGATATATATAGGGAAATGAGGGACGAAGGGGAGACTATGGTAGATGAACTAAAAGGGAAATGGGAAGAAGAGCTGGGGGAGGAGATTGAGGAGGGGCTGTGGGCAGATGCCCTAAGCAGGGTAAACTCGTCGTCCTCGTGTGCCAGGCTAAGCCTGATTCAGTTTAAGGTATTACACAGGGCGCATATGACTGGAGCACGGCTCAGTAAATTTTTTGGGGTGGAGGATAGGTGTGCGAGGTGCTCGAGAAGCCCAGCGAATCATACCCATATGTTTTGGTCATGCCCGGCACTACAGGGGTTTTGGATGGTGGTGACAAAGGTGCTTTCAAAAGTAGTGGGGGTCCGGGTCGAACCAAGCTGGGGGTTGGCTATATTTGGGGTTGCACAAGAGCCGGGAGTGCAGGAGGCGAGAGAGGCCGATGTTTTGGCCTTTGCGTCCCTAGTAGCCCGGCGCAGGATATTGTTAATGTGGAAAGAAGCCAAGCCCCCGGGGGTGGAGACCTGGATAAATGACATGGCGGGGTTTATAAAGCTAGAGCGGATTAAGTTCGTTCTAAGGGGGTCGGCTCAAGGGTTCACCAGGCGGTGGCAACCGTTCGTCGAATACCTCGCAGAAAGATAGATGGAATGGAAAAAAGAAGGCAGCAGCAGCAGCCCAGGATCGGGGGGGGGGGGGGGCGGGGGGGGGGGGGGGGGGGGGAGTGGGTGGGGGGGGAGGAGGAACCAGAAGGACTCTCAGGGTTGTTAATATATACTGTATAATATGTATAGGTCGTTGCGACAGATAATTATATATTGGACTGTTAAATTATATTTTTGGAGAGTGTTACTTGTGATAAGGCAGTTGCCAATTAGGGCTAGTTTTCATTTTTGTTATTTATTATTTATTCATTTTTTTTTTGTTTATAAAATAGGTCATTGTTATTTGTGTTGTTATAATATTGTGTAAAGGATGCACAATGTACTGTGTTGGTTGACCAAAAATTTTCAATAAAATATTTGTAAAAAAAAAAAAGATTACAGCTGTGCTTATTCAAATAAACTTCCATTCGATATTTTACAAGTGTAGGATTTCACCATTGTCTTCTTCAGAATAGGGAAGGTCATGGATCAAGCAAAACAATAGTTATTTTCTCCCTCTTAAGAATTTTATTTCTTTCCAGACAAGACAGCTTTTACTAAACAGTCGTGTGATTTCTTCTCCAACCTTCCCAGCCCAGCCCAGCCCAGCCCAGCCCAGCCCAGCGTAGCCCAGCCCAGCGTAGCCCAGCTCAGCCCAGCCCAGCCCTGCCCAGCCCAGCCCAGCCCAGCCCAGCCCTGCCCAGCGTAGCCCAGCTCAGCCCAGCCCAGCCCAGCTCAGCCCAGCCCAGCGTAGCCCAGCCCAGCGTAGCCCAGCTCAGCCCAGCCCAGCCCAGCCCAGCCCAGCCCAGCCCAGCCCTGCCCAGCCCAGCCCAGCCCAGCCCTGCCCAGCGTAGCCCAGCTCAGCCCAGCCCAGCCCAGCCCAGACCAGCCCAGCCCAGCCCAGCCCAGCCCAGCCCTGCCCAGCCCAGCCCAGCCCAGCCCTGCCCAGCGTAGCCCAGCTCAGCCCAGCCCAGCCCAGCCCAGACCAGCCCAGCCCAGCCCAGCCCAGCCCAGCCCTGCCCAGCCCAGCCCAGCCCAGCCCTGCCCAGCGTAGCCCAGCTCAGCCCAGCCCAGCCCAGCCCTGCCCTGCCCAGCCCAGCCCAGCCCAGCCCAGCCCAGCCCAGCCCAGCCCAGCCCAGCCCAGCCCAGCCCAGCCCAGCCCAGACCAGCCCAGCCCAATCCAGCCAAGCCTAGCCCAGCCCAGCCCAGCCCAGCCCAGCTAGGCTTAGCCCAGCCCAGCGTAGCCCAGCCCAACTCAGCCCAGCCCGGCCCAACCCAGCTCAGCCCAGCCCAACCCAGCCCAGCCCAGCCCAGCCCAGCCCAGCGTAGCCCAGCCCATCCCAGCCCAGCCCAGCCCAGCCCAGCCCTGCCCAGCCCTGCCCTGCCCAGCCCAGCCCAGCCCAGCCCAGCCCAGCGTAGCCCAGCCCATCCCAGCCCAGCCCAGCCCAGCCCAGCCCTGCCCAGCCCTGCCCTGCCCAGCCCAGCCCAGCCCAGCCCAGCCCAGCGTAGCCCAGCCCAGACCAGCCCAGCCCAATCCAGCCCAGCGTAGCCCAGCCCGGCCCAGCCCAGCCCAGCCCAGCCCAGCCCAGCCCTGCCCAGCGTAGCCCAGCTCAGCCCAGCCCAGCTCAGCCCAGCCCAGCTCAGCCCAGCGTAGTCCAGCCCAGCCCAGCCCTGCCCTGCCCAGCCCAGCCCAGCCCAGTCCGGCCCAGCGTAGCCCAGCCCAGCCCAACACAGCACAACCCAGCGTAGCCCAGCGTAGCCCAGACCAATCCAGCCCAGCCCAGCTCGGCCCAGCTCGGCCCGGCCCAGCCCAGCCCAGCCCAGTCCGGCCCAGCGTAGCCCAGCCCAGCCCAACACAGCACAACCCAGCGTAGCCCAGACCAATCCAGCCCAGCCCAGCCCAGCGTAGCCCAGACCAATCCAGCCCAGCCCAGCTCGGCCCAGCTCGGCCCGGCCCAGCCCAGCCCAGCCCAGCCCGGCCCAGCCCAGCCCAGCCCAGAGTAGCCCAGCCCAGCCCAGCGTAGCCCAGCCCAGCCCAGCCCAGCCCAGCCCAGCCCAGCCCGGTACAGCCCGGTCCAGCCCGGCACAGCCCAGCCCAGCTCTGCCCAACCCAGCCCAGCGCAATCTAGCCCAGCCCAGCCCGGTCCAGCCCGGCCCAGCCCAGCCCAGCCCAGCTTTGCCCAGCCCAGCCCAATCTAGCCCAGCCCAGCCCAGCCCAGCTCTGCCCAGCCCAGCCCAGCCCAGCCCAGCCCAATCCAGCCCAGCCCAGCCCAGCCCAATCCAGCCCAGCCCGGCCCAGCCCAGCCCAGCCCAGCTCTGCCCAGCTCTGCCCAGCCCAGCCCAGCCCAGCCCAGCTCAGCCCAGCCCAGCCCAGCTCAGCCCAGCCCAGCTCTGCCCAGCCCAGCCCAGCTCAGCCCAGCCAAGCTCAGCCAAGCTCAGCCCAGCCCAGCCCAGCCCAGCCCAGCCCAGCTCAGCCCAGCCCAGCCCAGCCCAGCTCAGCCCAGCCCAGCCCAGCTCAGCCCAGCCCAGCTCTGCCCAGCCCAGCCCAGCCCAGCCCAGCCCAGCTCAGCCCAGCCAAGCTCAGCCAAGCTCAGCCCAGCCCAGCCCAGCCCAGCCCAGCCCAGCTCAGCTCAGCCCAGCCCAGCCCAGCCCAGCCCAGCTCAGCCCAGCCCAGCCCAGCTTAGCCCAGCTCAGCTCAGCTCAGCCCAGCTCAGCCCAGCCCAGCCCAGACCAGCCCAGCACAGCCCAGCCCAGCCCAGCTTAGCCCAGCTCAGCTCAGCTCAGCCCAGCTTAGCCCAGCTCAGCTCAGCTCAGCCCAGCTCAGCCCTGCTCTGCTCTGCTCTGCAAGGTTGAACAAGTGAATGATGATTGAAAGCAACAACTGGGATCACATGACTTTCAAATCCCCCAAACCATTAACTAGCTTAGAGTTTGGACAGTTGAAGACTGTGGACACAACTGCACTAAAAGACGTTTAACTGTTTGATTTCTGAGTCCTTCCACCTGTGAGTAAAACCCTGCAACGTTTAAATGATATTATATAAACTGGGAATCACTGGGAGATTTGTGGGAATTACTGATCCTGGGGGAATGTTTGAGAGTAACTAATCGTCGGGAAATGTGTGCGAAGAATTGAATCCTGGATTATGTGTGGGAATAACTGATTGTTGCAGAATATGTCAGAATAATAATATTCTTATTACTGTCACACAAGTAGGCTTACATTAACACTGCAATGAAGTTACTGTGAAAAGCCCCTAGTTGCCACATTCCGCCGCCTGTTCGGGTACACTGAGGGAGAATTCAGAATGTCCAATTCACCTAACAGCTCGTCTTTCGGGACTTGTGGGAGGAAACCGGAGCACCCGGAGGAAACCCACGCAGACACGGGGAGAACGTGCAGACTCCACACAGACAGTGACCCAGCCGGGAATCGAACCCGGCTCCCCGAATACCCGGGCATTGTGCTGGATGTTACTGATCCCAGGGTCACTGGTAAAGGAGGGACCCGGTGAAAGACTGTTGCTAAGTGGAGTACTGGCTTAATGTTTGATGGATGACTGTCAGCGGACTGCTGTATTTTCCATCAGCTTTGCAGCTAGCATTACATTTGCAACAGGAAGATTTTCTAAGCATGGGCTAATTTCATGAACGGAAACGGAAATAGTCTAAACGTATCAAACATCTTTGCAAATTTATATTTTATTCCAAATATTTCTATTCAATTCTCAGACTGGATTTTGTAAAAGGTTTCACTGAATATGGAGCATTTTAGATGGAAAAGTAATCTACTGCTTGCCTGCATTCTCGGTCTCACCATTGCCCCTTCGTTCCCAAAAACACACGGGGCTAACATACTCATCGTACCAATTGATGGAAGCCACTGGATCAACATGAGAGTTCTAATCGAAGAACTAAGACTACATGGACACAACATGACTGTGCTTCGTTCTTCGACAGCCTGGTATATCAAAGAGGAGCTTGATCTCTATCAATCCCTTGTGGTTCAACTACATGGAAACAAAGGAGTGGTCGAAGATCCAGGTGCCATACAGGGTTTGATACAAAAGTCATTGGCAGTCTCCAAGAGTGGCCTCACACTCTGGTCATTTATCCAGCTCCAGGTTGAACTGACATCGTTCTTACTTGATGGTCACTTATGGGCCAAACAATTCATTACTACACTTTTTGAAAACAAGGAATTGTTAAAACGACTTGCAGATGCAAAATTTGACATAATACTTGCAGATCCAGCTCTCTGTGCAGGCCCAATGCTTGGCTACTATTTAAATGTCCCATTGGTCTATAATGTTCGATGGATCCCTTCAGGAGAAGCTCACTTCCTTGCAGCCCCATCTCCACTATCCTATGTTCCAGGAATAGGATCACGATTAACAGATAAGATGACTTTCCACCAAAGAATTCAAAATGTTCTGCAAAGCCTTCTTCAGTCAAGTATTTCAGGATTTCTGATTCATCCGCCTTACAATAAGCTGTGCCGTCAATATCTAGGCAGAGACACAGATATCAACTCGATTCTTTTGAGGGCAGATGTGTGGCTGATGAGAGTAGACTTTACATTTGAATTTCCGAGACCCATCATGCCCAATTTTGTGCACATTGGAGGATTCCAGTGTAAACCACCCAAACCGCTCTCTGTGCAGTTCCAAGAGTTTGTGGAAACATCAGGGGAACATGGGATTGTTGTAATGTCACTGGGGACCTTGGTCAATTCTTTATCACTGGACATTACAATGGAAATTGCTGAAGCCTTTGCTCAAATACCCCAGAAGGTCATCTGGAGACATGATGGAGCCATCCCTCCCAATATCGGGAATAACACACTATTAGCAAAATGGATCCCTCAAAATGACCTGCTCGGACATCCCAAGACTCGAGCCTTCGTTTCCCATGGTGGCACCAATGGCGTGTACGAGGCCATCTACCATGGGGTGCCAATAGTTGGCCTACCATTGTTTTATGACCAATTTGACAACTTACTTAGACTTGAAAGCAGAGGAGCAGCTAAAGTGGTCGATGTTGCCACTCTCCAAACATCAGATCTACGAAGGGCTCTTAATGACGTCATAAACAACTCAAAATATCGGCAAAACATGCGGAGACTCTCTGCTCTCCACCGGGACCAGCCGGAGACTCCGATGGACAGAGCCATTTTCTGGATTGAGTACATAGCAAGACACAAAGGGGCAGTGCATTTGCGCTCAGAGTTTTACAGACTTCCCTGGTATGCCTATTACTGTGTGGATGTGATAATATTTCTTGCGCTGGTGTCACTAGCGACTATGATGCTGATAGCTCAAATATTGAAGAAATTTTACAACATGATTCTGAAGACAAAAGAAAAACTTCTGTAGGCCTGTTCCAATTTTGGTGGGTGCTGGATTCTTCGAATGTAATAATAGAAGCTTTGATCACATCAATGAGATGATGTAGTGTGTTGAAAATGTAATTGTGTCTTTTGTCCAATGCAGGCTGCCGTGCACATATATCAGTGCAGTGAGTCCAGGTGGCGAATAAAGGAATCCCTGGCCGGGATTTTACAGCCTCCACCGTTTGCAGCTAATTCCAAAATGCCTCTGCAGTCGAACACCTCCCTTGTGCGATTCCCTGCTCTGGGCCCCGGCTGATCACCAAGACCACGGGATCCTTATTCTGCCTTTGAAATGGCAATCACCAGATCCCACCCCCTTTAACTCCTTTATGCAATCTTCAATAATTAATCTGCGCAGTCTTAAATTCTAACTACAGATGGTATAAATGAGTCAGGCAATTATGAATCGAGTCTCTGAGGGGGGTTTCCCGACCATTGTTAAGGGGAGAAATCCTGTTGCCTGGGACATCTCCCCAGGATCGAGGTCACTACACGAACAGGTACATCGCCTGGGACAGGACATTCATCACTATTCGCTGCACCGGTTCGTGGGGGTGCTGGCAATTATGCCATTTTCCCCCTTTGTTTCATCATTCCGTGTATTTGGCTATCTGCCTCTCTCAATTTCCTTGACTCGAGAAATTATGTAAGGATCCTCCTGTTAATCTTTGTTTGTCCCTTGATTTTTCCTTTTAATTTCTGTTATTCTGCTATTTCAATTTTTGTACATGGACAATTAATGTGCCTATGCCTTTAAGATGGGCTTTACCTTTAATTTGAGTGGCTGGCAAACTGAGGGTTAACCTATGACCTAAGGCAAGGCAGGTTGGAAAGAGATATTTACGTTTCAGATGAACAGATTCCGGGGAGATCAGTGCTGACACACCTTGATGAACTTGGCTGGCGGTTAATGAGCTGGCTCAAATTGCTGGGCCTTTGCTGATACTCAATGCTGGTTGGTGCTGACCATTCTGGAATGTTGTGCAGAGCCAGAAGGATTCATCTTAAACAGCAGAGCAGCACCTCTGCCCGAGCTCTCTCCAGGAAAACCAATCCAGCCAGCGTTTCCTCTCTATACAGCCTGTGAGGGTTTGATTCCTGAAGGCTGAGCTGGAGGGAGCTCTTTGGGGTTTCTCTCCCTGAAAGACCGAAGCTGCTTCTCCGCTACTCTGCTTTCCTCAGTGAAGTTGGGGAATATTCTGGCGAGACAGGTAACCAGTTAAGTTTAAAACACTGGATGGAGCTGGGGGGAGGGTGAGGCCGAGAGTCTTAGCAATCAAATTGTCCTGATGCTGTTCCTTTAAGTGAAGGCCCAGAGTAATAGAAGTTAAATTGACTCTCCCAGAGGAAACCTTACAGCCTGGAAGCTCTGAATGAATGTTCCTGCCAGAAGATCCTCACTAACAATACACCGGTGGCTTTGATCTCTAAGCACCCTGAGAGGACAGCCTGCTGCAATGATCTTGACATCAGAAGCATGGACAACTCATCTTTCATTTCATTTTAATTCATATTATTTTACCCCTCCGCCTCCCTCTGTGTGTGCCTGTCATGGGCGTGTTTGGGTAGAGGGTGGGACTGTAGGAGGGTGGGGGTTAGTAGATTAGCTGCCCGTTATTCCATTATAATTATTTCATATTTTGACTTTGTTCTTGCTTTAAATAAACAGTTATTGTATTCAACGTACAACTCTGCTGCCTATAACTTATTGAGCAGTCAAGGGGGCCAAAGATTCTGCAAACATACAAATTGTTGGTTAATTCACTTGTGTTGGGACTCCGGGGTCAGTGGGGCTGGAATTGACCGTGCGCTGGCCCAGGGTGTCATAACAATTAGCATGTATATATCTCCACTGATCTCTCAGTCATCTAGGTAGGCTTCTATTAATCGGGCAATTTACATCCGATTTTGTCTAGATGCCTGTCAATCTGATTTTTGGAAATGTCTTATCGCATCATGCCTTTTGAATGCTGGCTACTGATGTCGCTGGACAGATTCCTACCTCTTGCTGGGCAGATTGCACCCTATCACGTCTTGTTAAACCCATTTTACGGCTGTTATAAGGCAGGTCCATGACACGTCCCCAGGTTCCGCGGCTCGTCTGGCTGTTCTAACTCTCTGTTCCTTACCATGAGTTCGAAACATTGTGGGCAACGAACCTTTAAATCCCTCCAAAACAATTATATCTCTGCAGGAATAGATTTCTTCTATTTTAATGCTCCCACCCACTTACCAAAATGACTTTGTTTAACCCTTTTGAATTCAATGTAAGTCTGTCCAGACTGTTTTCTTTGTCAGTAAGCCACTGTTACCAGCTTTCTTCGCTGTCTCATCGTCCTCACACCTTTCATCTGATAAAGATGCAGATACTTCACTCGCCGTGAAGAGTTGGATCCAAATGTCTTGTGGCCATTTCATCTCATTAGCTATTTTCTCAAAAGCACAAAAAAATGTCTCTGCATCCCTGTCATCGAATTTTGGGAGAGGTCGTACATATCTGAATGTCTCTCACTAGTTTCCCATCTCGAGCTATCTTCCTCCACCGTCTGCTCTAACCTTTTGTGCCTGCGTGCGGAGTTGGACGTTTGTCTCCCTTTTTGTCACTTTCTTCCCTTGCAGCTTGCTCTATTTCCTTTTATAACTCCCCGGAAAGCTCTCTCCCTTTCCCTTTCCTCTCTTTCCCCCTCTTTTTCTGGTAACTCTAAATTCTTAATGCCGATGTCTCATTGTAATTGAAGCATATCTAATTAAATTTTCTCACTTCCCAAAATATTGGATCCGGCTAACTCCTCACGTATTTTTAAATGTGTGGCTATGCTTTCAAATATCTCAGCCTTCTTAGTCCCTGTAGATAAGAATACTTCCAATTTATCTGCCAGTTTCATCAAGTTGGTTTTAGGCACACTTTCTCAACTTGCTATGTTAGAGAACATAGAACAGTCCAGCACAGTACTAGCACCTTCAGCCCTCGATGTTGTGCCGACCATTTATCCTAATCTCAGATCAACCTAACCTACACCCCTTCTATTTACTGCTGTCCATGTGCCTGTCTCAGAGTCGCTTAAATGTCCCTAATGACTCTGACTCCACTACATCTGCTGGCAGTGCATTCCACACACCCACCACTCTCTGTGTAAAGAACCTCTGACATCTCCCCTATACCTTCCTCCAATCACCTTAAAATTATGTCCCCTCGTGACAGCCATTTCCACCCTGGGGAAAAGTCTCTGGCTATCCACTCTATCCATGCCTCTCATCACCTTGTACACCTCTATCAAGTCACCTCTCTTCCTTCTTCGCTCCAGTGAGAAAATCCCTAGCTCCCTCAACCTTTCTTCATGAGACATGCCCTCCAGTCCAGGCAGCATCCTGGTAAATCTCCTCTGCACCCTCTCCAAAGCATCCACATCCTTCCTATAATGAGGCGACCAGAACTGGACACAATATTCCAAGTGTGGTCTAACCAGGGTTTTATAAAGCTGCAGCAAAACCTCGCGGCTCTTAAATTCAATTCCCCCTGTTAATGAAAGTCAACACACCATACGCCTTCTCAACAACCCTATCAACCTGGTTGGAAACTTTGAGGGATCTATGTACGTGGACCCCAAGATCCCTCTGTTCCTCCACACTTCCAAGGATCCTGCCTTTAACCCTGTATTCAGCATTCAAATTCGACCTTCCAAAATGAATCACTTCACATTTATCGAGGTTGAATCCATCTGCCACTTCTCAGCCCAGCTCTGCATCCTGTCAATATCCTGTTGTAACCTGCAACAACCCTCAACACTATCTACAACTCCACCAACCTTCGTGTCATCGGCAAACTTACTAACCCACCCTTCCACTTCCTCATCCAAGTCATTTATAAAAACTACAAAGAGCAGAGGTCCTGCAGGACATCACTGGTCACCGACCTCCAGGCGGAATATTTTCCATCCACTACCACTTGCTGTCTTCTTTCAGCCAGCCAGTTCTGTATCCAGACAACCAAATTTCCCTGTATCCCATGTCCCCTGACTTTCTGAATGAGCCTACCATGGGGAACCTTATTAAATGCCTTACTGAAATCCATATACACCACATCCACTGCCCGACCTTCATCAATGTGTCTCGTCATATCCTCAGAGAATTCAACAAGGCTTGTGAGGCATGACCTGCCCCTCACAAAGCCATGCTGACTATCTTCAATCAAACTATTCTTTTCTAAATAATCATAAATCCTATCTCTCAGAATCCTTTCCAATATTTTGCTCACCACAGACGTAAGACTGACTGGTCTGTAATTCCCAGGGATTTCCCTATTCCCTTTCTTGAACAGGGGAACAACATTCGCCTCCCTCCAATCATCCGGTGCTACTCCAGTGGAGAGTGAGGATGCAAAGATCATCGCCAACAGCACAGCAATCTCCTTCCTTGCTTCCTGTAGGAACCTTGGATATATCCCATCTGGCCCAGGGGACTTATCTATCCTGATGATTTTCAAAATTTCCAGCACATCCTCCTTCTTAATATCAACCTGTTTGAGTCTATTAACCTGGTTCACGCTGTTCTCATGAGCAACAAGGTTCCTCTCTCTAGTGAATACTGAAGCAAAATATTCATTTAGGGCCTCCCCCATCTCCTCAGACTCTAGGCACAAGTTCCCTCCACTATCCTTGATCAGCCCGACTCTCACTCTGATCATCCTCCTATTTCTCACATAACTGTAGAACGCCTTGGGGTTTCCCTAATCCTTCCCGCCAGGGCTTTTTCATGCCCCCTTCTAGCTCTTCAGTCCATTTTTGAGTTCCTTCCTGGCTACCTTGTAACCCTCTAGAGCCGTGTCAGATCCTTGCTTCCTCAACCTTACGTAAGCTTCCGTCTTCCTCTTGACTAGAAGCTCCACTTGTCATCCAAGGCTCCTTCACCTTACCATTCCTTCCTCGTCTCAGTGGGACAAAACTATCCAGCACTCGCAGCAAGTGCTCCTTAAACAACCCCCACATTACTGTTGTGCATTTCCCCAAGAACAATTGTTCCCACTTTATGCTCCTCAGCTCCTGTCTAATAGCAGTATAATTTCCCCTTCCCCAATTAAATACCTTCCCATACTGTGTGTTCCTATCCCTCTCCATGACTATGGTAAAGGTCAAGGAGTTGTGGTCACTGTCACCGAAATGCTCTCCCACCGAGACATCTGACACCTGGCCTGGTTCGTTGCTGAGCACCAAGTCCAATATGGCCTCCCACCTAATCGGCCTATCTACATATTGAGTCAGGAATCCTTCCTGTACACACCTGACAAAATCTGCTCCATCCAAACCATTTGCACTAAGGAAGTTCCAGTCAATATTAGGGAAGTTGAAGTCACCCATGACAACAACTCTGTTACTTCTGCACTTTTCCACGATCCGCCACCCAATCTGTTCCTCTATCTCTCTGCTGCTATTGGGCGTCGATAGAAAACTCCCAATAAAGTGACTGCTCCTTTCTTGTTTCTGACTTCCACCCACACTGACTCAGTAGACAAACCCTCCTCAACTATCTCCTTTTCTGCAGCTGTGATGCACTCCCGAATTAACAGTGCCACTCCCCCTCCTCTTTTACCTCTCTCCCTATTCTTCATGAAACATCTAAACCCCGAAACATCTAACAACCATTCCTGCCCCTGTAAAATCCATCCCTCCGTAACGGTTATAATAATAATAGCTGGACTTCTGGTGGGGGCTATCAAGGAGTAAGTCGCACATTTGGTGGCTCCCGCTTGATTCGGACTTTTGGACCTTTTCTACCGAACTTGAACTGTAAAACTGAAGACCGAGGCAATTGTGTACTGAATTCCCACATCGGTGCACGGAGAGAAGGACTAGAAGTGCTGGTAAAGGCAGAAACAGAAAGACAGAGAAGGCTTGGGCTGAAGCTGCCGCGGGAGACAGCATGGCGGAGGACCGGACCTCTGGTTTGTCGACCCAGCAGTCAACGGAGCAGCTGATGCAAGTTATTCAGAAAGGCTTTGCTGAGCAGAAACGGGACTGCTTGGCTTGAGCGGCTGGAGCTTAGATTGGTCGCCCGAGATCAGGCGATCCAGAAAGTGGAGAAGGCGCTGGCTGAGCAGGAGGAACATCAAACTGCGGTGGAGTTGGGGTTGCTGAGAGACCAGCAGAAGAAGCTCCTGGAGAAGGTGGAGGACCTAGGGAATAGGTCCCGCCGGCAGAACTTGAGAATCGTCGGGTTCCCGGAGGGGTCCGAAGGAGCGGACGCTGGGGCATACATAGCGGGCATGTTCGAGAAGTTGCTGGGGGATGGGGCATTCTCCCGACCCTTGGAGGTGGACAGGGCTCACAGAGCACCCGCAAGGAAGCCGCGAACGGGAGACCCCACGAGGGCAATGGTGGTGAGATTCCTCAGGTACTTGGATAAGGAGTGCATTCTACAGTGGGCCAAGCAGACACGGAGCTGTAAGTGGGACAACAGTATCCTGCGGGTCTACCAAGACCTGAGTGTGGAGGTGGCCAGGAGAAGAGCAGGCTTCAATCAGATTAGGTCGATCCTTTTTAAGAAAAAGGTGAAGTCCAGACTATTGTATCCGGCCTGTCTCTGGGTCACGTACGAGGAACAGCACTTTTATTTCGAGTCGCCTGAGGACGCTCTGGACTTAGTGAAAAGGAAAGGACTGGTGGTGGACTGAGAACTTTTGAACTTTGCTGCAACGTTCATGGAATTTTTTCTTTTTTTCTGTTCTTTAACAGGGGAGGGAACAATAGGTGGGAGACTATCCGGTGCCAGGGATGGGGGCCACCAAGCTAGCTGGACGGGCTAGCTCACGGATGCGCAGTGGGGGGGGGGGGGGGGGTGCATATGTTCGGTATATCAAAGGGGTTGGGTTACAGAGTGTTGTTACTAGGGAGGGGAGGGGGGGAAAATGTTTTGCTGACGAGGGAGGGACTTGGGCAGAGGGGCAGAGAGGAGGTTGGGGGCGGGGGCTGCCTGGGGGCGGGCCGATGGAGGCGCGGAGCATGGGCTGGAGGTGGGCCCAAAAAAGGGGGTGGCTGATCGGCGAAGGTGGGGGGGGGGGGGCAATGAGCCCCCCCCCAACTAGGCTGATCACCTGGAATGTTCGAGGGTTAAATGGGCAGGTCAAGAGGGCACGTGTGTTCGCGCATCTTAGGGGACTGAAGGCGGACATGTTAATGTTGCAGGAGACGCACCTTAGAATAACTGACCAGATTAGATTGAGGAAAGGCTGGATCAGTCAGGTCTTTCACTCGGGACTGGATTCAAAGACTATGGAGATTTGGGCAGCGGAGGGTGAAGGAGTTCTCCTTCTACTCACAAGTGCATAAAGTGTACTCCCGGATGGATTTCTTCATTTTGAGCAGGGCCTTACTGGCACCGGTGGTGGACACGGGGCACTCGGCGATCACAATCTCAGACCATGCTCCGCACTGGGTTGACCCGCAGGTTAGTAAAGACAGTAACCAGCGCCCGCACTGGAAGTGAGATGTGGGACCTTTGGCTGACGAAGGGGTGTACGAGCGGCTGAGGAAATGTATTCAGAACTACCTGCAGGTCAACAACACGGGGGAAATTTCAGCAGCGGTGGTCTGGGAAGCATTGAAGGCGGTGGTCAGAGGGGAGCCGATCTCGATAAGGGCCCATAGGGGGAAGGTGGACAGGGTAGAGATGGACCGACTGGTTAAGGAGATACTACAGGTCGATAGGAGGTATGCGGAGACCCCAGAGGCAGGGCTTTTAAGGGAACGGCGGAGGCTACAGGCGGAGTTCGGCTTGTTAACCACAGGGAGGGTGGTGGAGCAGCTGAGAAAGGCGAGGGGGACGATCTATGAGCATGGGGAGAAGGCCAGCAGAATGCTAGCACAGCAGCTTAGAAAGAGGGAGGCAGCCAGGCAGATAGGGAAAGTAAATGACGGAGATGGGAACCTGGTTGGAGATTCAGCAGGGGTGAATAAGGCGTTTAGGGATTTCTACGGTAGGCTGTACAGGTCGGAACCCCCTACGGGGCCGGAGGGGTACCCGGTGGAGTTTTATAAAAAGTTCTCTGGGATATTGGGGCCGGTGTTGATGAGGCTGTTCAATGAGGCAAGGGAAAGAGGGGTGCTGCCCCCAACGATGTCACAGGCCGCGATTTCGCTGATTCTGAAGCGGGACAAGAACCCGGAGCTGTGTGGGTCCTACAGGCCGATATCCTTGTTGAATGTGGACGCCAAACTGCTGGCCAAAATTTTGTCGTCCAGGATTGAGGATTGTGTTCCGGACGTTATTGGGGAGGACCAGACGGGGTTTGTTAAGGGCAGGCAGTTGGTGGCCAATGTAAGAAGGCTGTTAAATGTGATCATGATGCCCCCGGAAGGTGGGGAGGTGGAGGTAGTGATCGCAATGGATGCAGAAAAGGCTTTTGATCGGGTAGAATGGGACTATCTGTGGGAGATACTGGGACGGTTCGGATTTGGGCGGGACTTTATTGACTGGGTCAGGTTGCTGTATCAGGCTCCTGTGGCAAGTGTATAGACAAATAGGACATCAGACTATTTTAGACTGCACCGGGGGGCGAGGCAGGGATGCCCCCTCTCCCCACTGTTGTTCGCACTGGCTATAGAGCCATTGGCGATTGCTCTGAGAGCCTCAAGGGGCTGGAAGGTGCTGGTCCTGGAGGGGGTGGAGCACAGAGTCTCGCTCTATGCAGCCGACCTGCTTCTGTATGTATCGGACCCAATAGAGGGGATGGAAGAAACCATGAGGATTCTCGGGGAATTTGGCCAGTTTTCGGGGTATACGCTAAATATGGGGAAAAGTGAGATGTTTGCGGTCCAGCCGAGGGGACAGGAGAGGCGACTGGGGGAGCTGCTGTTTAGATTAGTAATGGGAAACTTTAGGTACCTAGGCATCCAAGTGGCGTGGGAATGGGACCGGCTGCATAAATTAAATCTGGCCCGACTGGTAGACCAAATGAAGGACGATTTTCGGAGATGGGACGCGCTCCCGTTGTCATTAGCTGGGAGGGTGCAGAGGGTGAAGATGACGGTCCTCCCGAGATTCCGGTTTGTATTTCAATGTCTCCCCATCTTTATTCCGCCGTCCTTTTTTAAACGGGTCAACAAAGTGGTCTCTGGTTTTGTTTGGGCGGGCAAGACCCTGCGGGTAAGGAAGGTAATGCTTGAGCGGAGTCGGGGAGAGGGCGGGCTGGCGCTGCCAGATTTTAGTAACTATTACTGGGCGGCGAATATAGCCATGATCAGGAAGTGGGTGGTGGGGGAGGGGTTGGCATGGGAGCAAATGGAGGCGGCTTCATGCAAGGGCACCAGTTTGGGGACGGCACGGTACTCCACCAGCCCCGTGGTGGTGGCAGCCCTGAGAGTCCGGGGGCAATGGAGGAGACATGTGGGAGCAGAGGGAGCATCGGTCTGGTCCCCAATCTGTAATAATCACCGGTTTGCCCCGGGGAGTATGGATGGGGGGTTCCGGATATGGCGGAGAGCAGGGATTGAGGGGATGGGGGATATGTTTATAGAGGGAGCTTTCCGAGTTTGAGGGCGCTGGAGGAGAAGTTTGGGTTGGTGAGGGGAAACAAATTCAGGTATCTGTGGGACTTCCTACGTAAACAGGTGTCAACCTTCCCGCTCCTAGCGCTAAGGGGGATTCAGGATAGGGTAGTTTCAGAGGGTGGGTAGGAGAAGGGAGCGTCTCGGACATTTACAAGGACCTTATGGGGTCAGAGGAGACGCAGACCGAGGAGCTGAAGCGCAAGTGGGAGGAGGAGCTGGGAGGAGAGATAGAGGATGGTCTATGGGCGGACGCGTTGAGTAGAGTCAACGCGTCCTCAACATGTGCCTGATACAATTTAAGGTTGTGCACCGGGCTCACATGACAGTGGCCCGGAAGAGCAGGTTCTTTGGGGTGGAAGACAGGTGGACAAAATGTGCGGGAGGACCAGCGAACCATGTCCACATGTTCTGGGCATGTCCGAAGCTTAGGGGATTTTGGCAGGGTTTGCAGATGTCATGTCCACGGTGTTAAAAACAAGGGTGGCGCTGAGTCCAGAGGTGGCGATTTTCAGGGTGTCGGAAGACCCGGGAATCCAGGAGGAGAAAGAGGCAGACGTTCTGGCCTTTGCTTCCCTGGTAGCCCGGAGACGGATATTATTAGCTTGGAGGGACTCAAAGCCCCCGAAGTCGGAGACCTGGCTATCAGACATGGCTAGCTTTCTCTGCTTGGAGAAAATCAAGTTCGCCTTGAGAGGGTCAATGTTAGGGTTCACCCGGAGGTGGCAACCGTTCGTCAACTTCTTCGCGGAAAATTAACCATCAGCAGAAGGGGGGGGGGGTTAGTTTAGCTTAGAGTAGGGGGTTAATAAAGGTGGGACCGGTAAGGGAGGGAGACGGCTTTTGCATTATGCTTATTGTTTATTGTTTACATTGTTCATTGTGTTGTTATAATACCAAAAAAGAACTCAATAAAATGTTTATTTAAAAAAAATATAATAATCGCTTATTGTCAGAAGTAGGCTTCAGTAAAGTTACTGTGAAAAGCCCCTAGTCACCACATTCCGGCGCCTGTTCGGGGAGGCTGGTACAGGAATTGAACCTGCACTGCTGCCTTGTTCTGCTTTACAAGCCAGCTGTTTAGCCCACTGTGCCAAACCAGTTCCTCTTGGCTACTTCCAGATAAGTTAGAGCTAGATCAAGAGTCATTTTTGCAGCCTTCTGACTTTAACTAACACCTTCTCACTGGTCCCCCTTGTTCCGCACTCTTATTATGTTTAAAAAGTCAAAAATCCCCTACACCCAATGTGGTAAACCACTGTTGCACCTCTATTAGGTGATGTCTGGTAGGACCTGTACTACAGGTACGTTGGTAGTCCCTGCCTGCTAGCTCCGTTCAGTAGGCGGAGTATAAATATGTGTGTCCTCCATGCTGCAGCCTTTTCGCCAGCTGCTGTGGGAGGACACACATCTTAGAGCAATAAAGCCTCAGTTGTAACCAACTCAAGTCTTTGTGCAATTGATCGTGCATCAATTTATTGCTCTAAGATTTTCAAAAGATGGACCTCCGTATCAAGCCGGATCGCCTGCAGCTGGATCCGCAATCAAGCGACGCCAAAAAGGACTTTCAACACTGGCTAGCTTGCTTCGAGGCGTACATCAACTCGGCGCCCAGCCCTGTCTCGGAGGCTCAGAAGATACAGATCCTGTACTCAAGGTTGAGCTCCAGCGTGTTTCCGCTGATCCAGGACGCCCCGAACTACGCCGACGCCATGGCGCTTCTCAAAGAGAATTACGCTCAGAAGACGAACACGCTCTTCGCCAGGCACGTACTCGCCACTCGCTCTCAACTCCCTGGTGAGTCCATAGAAGCCTTCTGGCGGGCCCTAATCCCACTCGTCCGGGACTGTGACTGTCAGGCCGTTACGGCCACTGAACATTCAAACCTCCTTATGCGGGACGGGTTTGTTACGGGGATTGGGTCGGACCTCATACGCCAGAGACTGTTAGAAGGGGCCGTGCACGATCTAGCTGAGACAAAGAAGCTAGCGCTCTCTTTGATGGTCGCCTCGCGCAACAGTCAGGCCTACCCCCCCCCCCTCCCAGCCGCGTGGCCCACCCCTCCTATGCATCGTGGACCCCACAGACGGCCGCCCCAGCGGGGGCCTTACCCAGCCAGTACGCCTGCGCCACGGGCCTGGCACACCGCGGCAAAGTGCCCCTTCTTGCCGCAAGCCTTACAAAGGACAGCGCGGGCCAGCCAGCGAACCCCGGGGGTCCCCGATGCTACTTTTGCGGGCAGCAGAAACACCCCCGCCAACGCTGCCCGGCGCTGCCCTTTGTAAGGTTTGCGGCAAGAAGGGGCACTTCGCCGCGGTGTGCCAGGCCTGTGCAGTCGCCGCTATCGCCCCCACCCTCCTCGTTTATGGACAATGGGCGCTGCCATCTTCACCTCCCCGGACCACGCGCGGCCAGTGGGCGCCGCCATCTTCCCCTCCGAGCACCACGCGCGGCCCATGGGCGCCGCCACCTTGTTCAGCCCCCGCTACGTGCGGCCCATGGGCGCCGCCATTTTGTCTCCCCCACAGCACATGGGCACCGCCAGCGTTCCAGGATCTGTGCCACCCGAGCTCCCCGTCATCCGACACCAGCGACGACCCACCACGACTCGCCTCAGTGACCATCGACCAGTCTCATCCGCACAACCTGCCCACCGCATCGACCAGTGTTAAAATCAACGGACCTGTGACCTCTTGCCTGCTGGGCTCCGGGAGCACCCAAAGCTTCATCCACCCGGATACGGTAAGGCGCTGCTCCCTCGCGGTACACCCCGCCAACCAAAAAATCTCGCTGGCCTCCGGATCCCATTCCGTCGCGATCCGGGGGTACTGTACAGTCACACTCACGGTCCAGGGCCTGGAATTCAGCGGCTTCCGCCTCTAAGTCCTCCCTAACCTCTGCGCTGCTCTACTACTCGGCCTGGACTTCCAGTGCAACTGCCCCTACCACCCCCCACTGCGAGCGGCCTCGCGACCCTTAAGGTCGACCCACCTTCCCTCTTTGCAAATATAAACCTCGGATTGCAAACCCGTCACCACCAGGAACAGACGGTACAGCGCCCAGGACAGGACCTTCAGCAGGTCTGAGGTCCAGCGGCTGCTGCGGGAAGGCATCATCGAGGCCAGCAACAGCCCCTGGAGAGCCCAAGTGGTAGTGGTGAAAACGGGGGAGAAAAACAGGATGGTCGTTGACTACAGTCAGACCATCAATCGGTACACGCAGCTCGACGCGTACCCCCTCCCACGCATATCTGATATGGTCAATCAGATTGCACAGTACCGGGTCTTCTCAACGGTAGACCTCAAATCCGCCTACCACCAGCCCCCCATTCGTAAATCGGACCATCCACACACTGCCTTTGAGGTTTTTGCACTGAGTGCTGAATTTGGTGCTTTTTGAGTGCGATAGTGAGAGTTTGGTGACCGAGGGAGTTGGGTGAGGAGGGAGTAAGGTGCTCCTTTCATTTTGTTTCCGACATTTCCGCAAAGAGTGCGAAGAGAGCCAGGAGTTTACAGGAAGTGTAGCTGACTGGGAGCAGAGTCGGAGGGCGGAGATCTAGTTAGTCCACACAGCAGCTATATTCTTTAAGGTAAGAGGGGATGGAGGCTAGGCCAGTTACATGCTCCTCCTGTAGGATGTGGGTGGTGAGGGATACCACCGGTGTCCCCACTGACTATACCTGCGGGAAGTGCACCCAACTTCAGCTCCTCAAAGACCGTGTTAGGGAACTGGAGCTGAAGCTGGATGAACTTCGGATCATCCGGGAGGCAGAGGGGGTGATTGAGAAGAGTTACAAGGAGGTAACCACACCTAACGTACAGGACAAGAATAGCTGGGTTACAGTCAGGGGGAAAAAAACAAACAGGCAGACAGTGCAGGGATCCCTCGTGGCCGTTCCCCTTCAAAACAAGTATACCGTTTTGGATGCTGTTGGGGGGGATGACCTACCGGGGGAAGGCCCTAGCGGTCAGGTCTCTGGCATGGAGTCTGGCTCTGGGGCTCAGAAGGGAAGGGGGGAGAATAGAAAAGCAATAGTTGTAGGAGATTCAATGGTTAGGGGAATAGATAGGAGATTCTGTGGTCGCGAGCGAGACTCCCGGAAGGTATGTTGCCTCCCGGGTGCCAGGGCCAGGGATGTCTCGGATCGTGTCTTCAGGATCCTTAAGGGGGAGGGTGAACAGCCAGAAGTCGTGGTGCACATTGGTACCAACGACATAGGTAGGAAAAGGGGTGTGGAGGTAATAAACAAGTTTAGGGAGTTAGGCTGGAAGTTGAAAGCCAGGACAGACAGAGTTGTCATCTCTGGTTTGTTGCCGGTGCCACGTGATAGCGAGGCTAGGAATAGGGAGAGAGTGCAGTTGAACACATGGCTGCAGGAATGGTGTAGGAGGGAGGGCTTCAGGTATTTGGATAATTGGAGCGCATTCTGGGGAAGGTGGGACCTGTACAAGCAGGACGGGTTGCATCTGAACCAGAGGGGCACCAATATCCTGGGAGGGAGGTTTTCTAGTACTCTTCGGGAGGGTTTAAACTAATTTGGCAGGGGAATGGGAACCGGATTTGTAGTCCAGCAACTAAGGTAGCCGATATTCAGGACGCCAAAGCATGTAATGAGGCAGTGGGGAAGGGAACACTGACAAAGGAGAGTATTTGCAGGCACGGAGATGGGTTGAAGTGTGTATACTTCAACGCAAGAAGCATCAGGAATAAGGTGGGTGAACTTAAGGCATGGATCGGTACTTGGGACTACGATGTGGTGGCCATCACGGAAACTTGGATAGAAGAGGGGCAGAAATGGTTGTTGGAGGTCCCTGGTTATAGATGTTTCAATAAGATTAGGGAGGGTGGTAAAAGAGGTGGGGGGGGTGGCATTATTAATTAGAGATAGTATAACAGCTGCAGAAAGGCAGTTCGAGGAGTATCACCCTATTGAGGTAGTATGGGTTGAAGTCAGAAATAGGAAAGGAGCAGTCACCTTGTTAGGAGTTTTCTATAGGCCCCCCAATAGTAACAGAGATGTGGAGGAACAGATTGGGAAACAGATTTTGGAAAGGTGCAGAAGTCATAGGGTAGTAGTCATGGACGACTTTAACTTCCCAAATATTGAGTAGAAACTCCTTAGATCAAATAGTTTGGATGGGGTGGTGTTTGTGCAGTGTGTCCAGGATGCTTTTCTAACACAGTATGTAGATTGTCCGACCAGAGGTGGGGCAATATTGGATTTAGTACTGGGTAATGAACCAGGGCAAGTGATAGATTTGTTAGTGGGGGAGCATTTCGGAGATAGTGACCACAATTCTGTGACTTTCACTTTAGTAATGGAGAGGGATAGGTACTTGCAACAGGGCAAGGTTTACAATTGGTGGAAGGGTAAATACGATGTTGTCAGACAAGAATTGAAGTGCATAAGTTGGGAACATAGGCTGGCAGGGAAGGACACAAGTGAAATGTGGAACTTGTTCAAGGAACAGGTGCTATGTGTCCTTGATATGTATGTCCCTGTCAGGCAGGGAAGAGATGGTCGAGTGAGGGAACCATGGTTGACAAGAGAGGTTGAATGTCTTGTTAAGAGGAAAAAGGTGACTTATGTAAGGCTGAGGAAACAAGGTTCAGACAGGGCATTGGAGGGATACAAGATAGCCAGGAGGGAACTGAAGAAAGGGATTAGGAGAGCTAAGAGAGGGCATGAACAATCTTTGGCGGGTAGGATCAAGGAAAACCCCAAGGCCTTTTACACATATGTGAGAAATATGAGAATGGCTCGAGCGAGGGTAGGTCCGATCAAGGACAGTAGCGGGAGATTGTGTATTGAGTCTGAAGAGATAGGAGAGGTCTTGAATGAGTATTTTTCTTCTGTATTTACAAATGAGAGGGGCGATATTGTTGGAGAGGACAGTGTGAAACAGATTGGTAAGCTCGAGGAAATACTTGTCAGGAAGGAAGATGTGTTGGACATTTTGAAAAACTTGAGGATAGACAAGTCCCCCGGGCCTGACGGGATATATCCAAGGATTCTATGGGAAGCAAGAGATGAAATTGCAGAGCCGTTGGCAATGATCTTTTCGTCCTCACTGTCAACAGGGGTGGTACCAGGGGATTGGAGAGTGGCGAATGTCGTGCCCCTGTTCAAAAAAGGAACTAGGGATAACCCTGGGAATTACAGGCCAGTTAGTCTTACTTCGGTGGTAGGCAAAGTAATGGGAAGGGTACTGAAGGATAGGATTTCTGAGCATCTGGAAAGACACTGCTTGATTAGGGATAGTCAGCACGGATTTGTGAGGGGTAGGTCTTGCCTTACAAATCTTATTGAATTCTTTGAGGAGGTGACCAAGCATGTGGATGAAGGTAAAGCAGTGGATGTAGTGTACATGGATTTTAGTAAGGCATTTGATAAAGTTCCCCATGGTAGGCTTATGCAGAAAGTAAGGAGGCATGGGATAGTGGGAAATTTGGCCAGTTGGATAACGAACTGGCTAACCGATAGAAGTCAGAGAGTGGTGGTGGATGGCAAATATTCAGCCTGGATCCCAGTTACCAGTGGCGTACCGCAGGGATCAGTTCTGGGTCCTCTGCTGTTTGTGATTTTCATTAATGACTTGGATGAGGGAGTTGAAGGGTGGGTCAGTAAATTTGCAGACGATACGAAGATTGGTGGAGTTGTGGATAGTAAGGAGGGCTGTTGTCGGCTGCAAAGAGACATAGATAGGATGCAGAGCTGGGCTGAGAAGTGGCAGATGGAGTTTAACCCTGAAAAGTGTGAGGTTGTCCATTTTGGAAGCACAAATATGAATGCGGAATATAGGGTTAACGGTAGAGTTCTTGGCAATGTGGAGGAGCAGAGAGATCTTGGGGTCTATGTTCATACATCTTTGAAAGTTGCCACTCAAGTGGATAGAGCTGTGAAGAAGGCCTATGGTGTGCTCGCGTTCATTAACAGAGGGATTGAATTTAAGAGCCGTGAGGTGATGATGCAGCTGGACAAAACTTTGGTAAGGCCACATTTGGAGTACTGTGTACAGTTCTGGTCGCCTCATTTTAGGAAGGATGTGGAAGCTCTGGAAAAGGTGCAAAGAAGATTTACCAGGATGTTGCCTGGAATGGAGAGTAGGTCTTACGAGGAAAGGTTGAGGGTGCTAGGCCTTTTCTCATTAGAGCGGAGAAGGATGAGGGGCGACTTGATAGAGGTTTATAAGATGATCAGGGGAATAGATAGAGTAGACAGTCAGAGACTTTTTCCCCGGGTGGAACACACCATTACAAGGGGACATAAATTTAAGGTGAAAGGTGGAAGATATAGGAGGGATATCAGAGGTAGGTTCTTTACCCAGAGAGTAGTGGGGGCATGGAATGCACTGCCTGTGGAAGTAGTTGAGTCGGAAACATTAGGGACCTTCAAGCAGCTATTGGATAGGTACATGGATGACGGTAAAATGATATAGTGTAGATTTATTTGTTCTTAAGGGCAGCACGGTAGCATTGTGGATAGCGCAATTGCTTCACAGCTCCATGGTCCCAGGTTCGATTCCGGCTTGGGTCATTGTCTGTGCGGAGTCTGCACGTCCTCCCCGTGTCTGCGTGGGTTTCCTCCGGGTGCTCCGGTTTCCTCCCACAGTCCAAAGATGTGCGGGTTAGGTGAATTGGCCAATGATAAATTGCCCTTAATGTCCAAATTGCCCTTGGTGTTGGGTGGAGGTGTTGAGTTTGGGTATGGTGCTCTTTCCAAGAGCCGGTGCAGACTCAAAGGGCCGAATGGCCTCCTTCTGCACTGTAAATTCAATGATAATCTATGATTAATCTAGGACAAAGGTTCGGCACAACATCGTGGGCCGAAGGGCCTGTTCTGTGCTGTATTTTCTATGTTCTATGTTCTATGTTCAGACGGCCGCCTCTATCACTTCCTCAGTGTTCCCTTCAGCGTCACCAACGGGGTCTCGTCTTCCAAAGGGAGATGGACCGAATGGTCGACCGGTACGGATTGCGGGCCACCTTTCCGTACCTAGACAACATCACCATCTGCGGCCAGGACAACGATGCCACCCGTACCAAATTTCTCCACACCGCCACTCTCCTAAACCTCACATATAACAAGGAGAAGTGCGTGTTTAGCACGACCCGCTTAGCCATCCTCGGCTATGTGGTCCAGAACGGAGTTCTGGGGCCCGATCCCGACCGCATGCGCCTCCTCATGGAGCTCCCCCTCCCCCACTGCCCCAAGGCCCTCAAACGCTGCCTGGCGTCTTCTCATACTACGCCCAGTGGATCCCAAACTATGCGGACAAGGCCCGTCCACTCATACAGTCCACCCAATTCCCCCTCGCGGCCGAGGCACAACAGGCCTTCGCCCGGATCAGAGCTGATATCGCCAAGGCCGGGATGCACGCAGTAGGTGAGACACTGCCCTTTCAAGGAGAGAGCGACGCATCAGACGTCGCCCTAGCCGCCACCCTCAACCAGGCAGGCAGGCCCGTGGCAATCTTTTCCCGCACCCTTCATGCCTCAGAAATTCGGCACTCATCCGTCGAAAAAGATGCCCAGGCCATCGTTGAAGCTGTGCGACATTGGAGGCATTACCTGGCCGGTAAGAGATTCACTCTCCTTACGGACCAACGGTCGGTAGCCTTCATGTTCAATAACACACCGCGGGGCAAGATCAAGAATGATAAGATCTTGAGGTGGAGGATCGAGCTCTCCACCTATAATTACGAGATTTTGTATCGCCCCGGTAAACTCAACGAGCCCCCAGACGCCTTATCCCGAGGTACATGTGCCAGCGCACAAGTAGACCGACTCCGGACCCTGCACGACAGCCTTTGACACCCAGGGGTCACTCGGTTGTACCATTTCATTAAGGCCCGCAATCTGCCCTACTCCGTCGAGGAAGTACGGACAATCACCAGAGACTGCCAGGTCAGTGCGGAGTGCAAGCCGCACTTCTACCGGCCGGACCGTGCGCGCCTGGTGAAGGCCTCCCGTCCCTTGGAGCGTCTGAGCGTGGATTTCAAAGGCCCCTCCCCTCCACCGACCATAACACGTATTTTCTCAGTGTGGTCGATGAGTACTCCAGATTCCCCTTCGCCATCCCGTGCCCTGATATGATGTCTGCCACCGTCATCAAGGCCCTCAGCACCATCTTTGCTCTGTTCGGTTTCCCCGCCTACATCCACAGTGACCGGGGATCCTCATTCATGAGCGATGAGCTGCGTCAGTTCCTGCTCAGCAGGGGTATCACCTCCAGCAGGACGACAAGCTACAACCCCCGGGGAAACGGACAGATAGAGAGGGAGAACGGGATGGTATGGAGGGCCGTCCAACTGGCCCTACGGTCCAGGAATCTCCCGGCCTCCCGCTGGCAGGAGGTCCTCCCTGATGCACTCCATTCGGTCACTATTGTGCACCGCCACTAATAACACACCCCATGAACGTGTTTTTACCTTCCCCAGGAAGTCCACATCCGGGGTGTCGCTCCCGACTTGGCTCGCAGCTCCAGGACCCGTCCTGCTCCGTAGGCACGTCCGACTCCACAAGGCGGACCCGTTGGTGGAGAGGGTGCAATTGCTCCATGCCGACTCCCAGTATGCCTACGTGGCGTACACCGACGGCCGCCAGGAGACTGTCTCCCTCAGGGACCTGGCACCAGCAGGTTCCACCCACACACACCTCTCCGGCCCGGTGCCACCCTCCCCTCCCCCGGCGCTCCCAGCATTAACCCCCCCGGGACCATCCGTCCTCTCCCTGCCCACGCTCGAGGATGAAGAGGATTTTGGCACGCTCCCGGAGGCTCCGGACATCGGGCCAGCATCGACATCGCCGCCACCACTCTGTCGCTCCGAGCGGCCCATCAAGGCCCCGCACCGGTTAAACCCCTAACTGGCCCCCTGCACTTCAAAATACTTTTTTTTTCTCTCTGTCAAAGATTGCAAATGTAAATATAAATGTAAAAAAAAACATTTGTTGTATATAGTTCTCCCCCACCCCCGCCGGATTGAATTTTAACAGGGGGTGAATGTGGTAAACCACTGTTGCACCTCTATTAGGTGATGTATGGTCGAACAAAGAAAATTACAGCACAGGAACAGGCCCTTCGGCCCTCCCAGCCTGCGCCAATCCAGATCCTTTTTCTAAACCTGTCACCTATTTCCCAAGGATCTACTTCCCTCTGTTCCCCGCCCGTTCATATCTGTCGAGATGAATCTTAAATGATGCTATTGTGCCCGCCTCTACCACCTCCGCTGGCAAAGCGTTCCAGGCACCCACCACCCTCTGCGTAAAAAACTTTCCACGCACATCTCCCTTAAACTTTCCCCCTCTCACCTTGAAATCGTGACCCCTTGTAATTGACACCCCCACTCTTGGAAAAAGCTTGTTGCTATCCATCCTGTCCATACCTCTCATAATCTTGTAGGGCCTGTACTACAGGTACGTTGGTAGTCCCTGCCTGCTAGCTCCGCCCAGTAGGCGGAGTATAAATATGTGTGTCCTCCATGCTGCAGCCTTTTCGCCAGCTGCTGTGGGAGGCCACACATCTTAGAGCAATAAAGCCTCAGTTGTAACCAACTCAAGTCTTTGTGCAATTGATCGTGCCTCACCCAAGGAATTAAATTTCTTAAGATCCCAGACTCGAGCCCCCAATTTTCAGTGACGGACCATGCTGATGTGTCTCTGTGAGGGTAACCCAACTTCAAACTGGTTTGTGGGGGTGTCCAGTTTTGTTTTTGGATTGGTGTGAGGAATCATGTGAAACCCTAATGAAAATAATTAACTCAGTCAATGTATAAAAATTATTAGAGACGATTTATCAAATTAAGTAAAAAACCAATAACATGATCAGGACGCCACTACGTTGAGACAATCCCACGGGGAAAGATGCCTTTGTAAGAATGGGATATAGCGCTCGACTCATCGATCGACAGTTCCAATGCGCCACAGCAAAAAACCGCACCGACCTCCTCAGAAGACAAACATGGGACACAATCGACAGAATACCCTTCGTCGTCCAGTACTTCCCCGGAGCGGAGAAACTACGACACCTTCTTCACAGCCTTTCACACATCATCGATGAAGACGAACATCTTGCCAAGGTAGCGAGTTCCAGGCACCCACTACCCTCTGTGTAAAAACCTTGCCCCTCATAATTTTGTAGGTAACACTCTTATCTGTGAATGAGAAGATGAAAGTCCAACTGCAGAGATTGCAGAGTTTGTACTGATATGGAGCGGGCGGTACTGAGAGTGTGGCATCGTCAGCGGTGCTGGCTTTTGAATGAGATGTGAAACGGGAGAGAAAGAGAAAATGCTGGAAAATCTCAGCAGGTCTGGCAGCATCTGTAGGGAAAGAAAAGAGCTAACGTTTCGAGTCCGATGGCTCTTTGTCAAAGCTGGAGCTTTGTGAAACGGGAGCTCTGTCTTCCCTCGGATGGCCGGAGAATATTCCACAGCACCAGCTGAAGAAAACCGGGATGTTCCTCATGGACCTTGCTCAATATTTATCCCTCAATCAACATCGGATGACAATTTTCACATTGATGTTCTGTGGGAGTTTGCCACTTACAAATTAACCACCAATTTTCCCTCATTTTAACAGTGACTGGCTTCAAAATGCCAATTTTGAAAGCCCTACGGAATTTCAAAAAAATTAATTTCTGGGATGCAGGCATCGCTGGCTAGGCCCAGCATTTATTGCCCATCCCTAGTTGCCCTTGAGAAGGTGGTGGTGAGCTGCCTTCTTGAACCACTGCAGTCCCTGAGGTGTAGGTACACCCACAGTGCTGTTAGGGAGGGAGTTCCAAGATTTTGCCCCAGCGACAGTGAAGGAACGGCCGATATATTTCCAAGTCAGGGTGGTGAGTGACTTGGAGGGGAACCTCCAGGTGGTGGGGTTCCCAGGTATCTGCTGCCCTTGTCCTTCTAGATGGTAGTGGCCGTGGGTTTGGAAGGTGCTGTCTAAGGAACCTTGGTGAGTTGCTGCAGTGCATCTTGTAGATGGTGCACACGGCTGCCACTGTTCGTTGGTGGTGGAGGGTTTGAATGTTTGTGGAAGGGGGAGCAATCAAGCGGGCTGCTTTGTCCTGGCTGGTGTCGATCTTCTTGAGTGTTGGTGGAGCTGCACTCATCCAGGCAAGTGGGGAGTACTCCTGATTTGTGCCTTGCAGAAGATGAACAGCCTTTGAGTGGGAGGGGGGTGGGGGTGGCGGGGGGTGGTCAGGAGGTGAGTTACTCGCTGTAGGATTCCTAGCCTTCGACCTGCACTGGTAACCACAGTATTAATGTGGCTAACCCACATTAGCCACATGTTCAACACATGCCGCAGAGGTGCAAATCTCATTTAATCCACAAACTGGGAACAGAACATCTAGAATAAACAAACTTCATGGAATTATTGGAAAACTTTTTAATTCAATTTAATGCACTTGATGCTGTAAATAAATCTAAGATTCACACCTGCTGAGTTATAAAAGGGCCAGCCTCCTACCATACATGTCAACACGGTAACTTTCAACAAGCTCAACATTACAGTTAATGTTTACAGGACAATTATTGTCTGTGAAGTCGACACTCCCAACCAGCCAAATAAAAACTCCCACAAATACATTTCCCACCACAAAGTGCTGTTTGTCGTTTTCTTGTCTTCTTTCAACTATTGTTCTCATCAAGTTGTGGAATTTTAATATCTCATGAAACACTCCCTCTACACTGTCCCCATCAAACACTCCCAGGACAGGCACAGCACGGGGTTAGATACAGAGTAAAGCTCCCTCTACACTGTCCCCATCAAACACTCCCAGGACAGGTACAGCACGGGGTGAGATACAGAGTAAAACTCCCTCTACACTGTCCCCATCAAACACTCCCAGGACAGGTACAGCACGGGGTTAGATACAGAGTAAAGCTCCCTCAACCCTGTCCCCATCAAACACTCCCAGGACAGGTGCAGCACGGGGTTAGATACAGAGTAAAGCTCCCTCTACACTGTCCCCATCAAACACTCCCAGGACAGGTACAGCACGGGGTGAGATACAGAGTAAAACTCCCTCTACACTGTCCCCATCAAACACTCCCAGGACAGGTACAGCACGGGGTTAGATACAGAGTAAAGCTCCCTCAACCCTGTCCCCATCAAACACTCCCAGGACAGGTGCAGCACGGGGTTAGATACAGAGTAAAGCTCCCTCTACACTGTCCCCATCAAACACTCCCAGGACAGGTACAGCACGGGGTGAGATACAGAGTAAAACTCCCTCTACACTGTCCCCATCAAACACTCCCAGGACAGGTACAGCACGGGGTTAGATACAGAGTAAAGCTCCCTCTACACTGTCCCCATCAAACACTCCCAGGACAGGTACAGCACGGGGTTAGATACAGAGTAAAGCTCCCTCTACACTGTCCCCATCAAACACTCCCAGGACAGGTACAGCACGGGGTTAGATACAGAGTAAAGCTCACTCTACACTGTCCCCATCAAACACTCCCAGGACAGGTACAGCACGGGGTTAGATACAGAGTAAAGCTCCCTCTACACTGTCCCCATCAAACACTCCCAGGACAGGTACAGCACGGGGTTAGGTACAGAGTAAAGCTCCCTCTACACTGTCCCCATCAAACACTCCCAGGACAGGTACAGCATGGGGTTAGATACAGAGTAAAGCTCACTCTACACTGTCCCCATCAAACACTCCCATGACAGGTACAGCACGGGGTTAGATACAGAGTAAAGCTCACTCTACACTGTCCCCATCAAACACTCCCAGGACAGGTACAGCACAGGGTTAGATACAGAGTAAAGCTCCCTCAACCCTGTCCCCATCAAACACTCCCAGGACAGGTAGGGAATCAGAGACACTTGGTGTATGCATATACATTTTTGAAACTAGCAGCACACGTTGATAAGTCTGTGTAAAAAAAAGTATTAGATTTTTCGCTTTATAAATAAAGTGAGGAAAGGTTATTCTCACACTTTATAAAACTCCGGTTCGGCATCCCAATGTGACTGTTCAATTCTTTCTCAGAATTACATTGTTGCCTTTGAGAGGGTGAAAAGAGATTTACTGGAATGAGCACCAAGAGGATGAAGTTCAGTTAATGTAGAGGCTGCAGAAGCTGCGACTGTTCTCCTTTGAGCAGAGAAGGTGAAGGGACGATTCAGCAGATTTGCAAAATTGAGGGGTATTGATAAGGATGGAGCCGGAGCCGGAGAGTTTGTTTTCTGCAGGAAGGTGGGTAAACAGAGGACACCGATTTAAGGTGACTCACAAAAGAACAATGGGAAAGTTTTTTAATGCAGTGAGTTTTGACCTGGAGGGGACGGCCCTTAAGGGCACTGGAAGCAGATTCAACAGCAACTTTCAAAAAGGGATTGGATAAATAGCTGAAGTGGACGATGTGCAGGGTTGTTGGAGGAGAGTTGACAGAATAATCTGAATGTTGTCTGGCTCCATTCGACAATCACGAACCAGTCAACACACCCCTACCCCCAACGCACCCCTACCCCCCAATGCACCCCTACCCCCAACACACCCCTACCCCCCAACGCACCCCTACCCCCCAACGCACCCCTACCCCCAACGCACCCCTACCCCCCAACGCACCCCTACCCCCCAACGCACCCCTATCCCCAACGCACCCCTACCCCCAACACACCCCTACCCCCAACACACCCCTACCCCCAACACACCCCTACCCCCAACACACCCCTACCCCCCAACACACCCCTACCCCCCAACACACCCCTACCCCCCAACACACCCCTACCCCCAACACAACCCTACCCCCAACACACCCCTACCCCCAACACACCACTGACCCCCAACACACCCCTACCCCCAACACACCCCAACCCTCAACACAGCCCTAACCCCAACACATCCCTGCCCCCCAACACACCCCTACCCCCCAACACACCCCTACCCCCCAACACACCCCTACCCCCCAACACACCCCTACCCCCAACACACCCCTACCCCCAACACAGCCCTACCCTCAACACACCCCTAACCCCCAACACACCCCTACCCCAACACAGCCCTAACCCCAACACATCCCTGCCCCCAACACACCCCTGACCCCCAACACCCCCCAATCCCCCAACACACCCCTCCCCCCAACACACCCCTAACCTCAACACACCCCTAACCTCAACACACCCCTACCCCCAACACACCCTTAACCCCAAAACACCCCTAACCCCCAACACCCCCCCCAACACACCCCTACCCCCAACACACCACTAACCCCAACATACCCCTACCCCCCAACACAACCCTACCCCCAAAACACCCCTACCCAACACCCCCCCACCCCCAACACACTCCTACCCCCCCAACATACTCCTAACCCCAACACATCCCCAACCCCAACACACCCTACCCCCGAACGCACCCCTAACCCCAACACACCACTAACCCCCAACACCCCCCCAACACATCCCCCAAACCCCCAACACAACCCTACCCCCCAACACCCCCCCCGACACACCCCTAATCCCAACACACCCCAAACCCCCAACACCCCCCCAAAACACACCTACCCCCCAACACATCCTTACCCCCCAACACACCCCTAACCCCAACAGACCTCTGCCCCAACACACCCCTACCCCCAACACACCCCTACCCCAGAACACACCCCTACCCTCCAACACCCCCCTAACCCCCAAAACACCCCAACCCCCAACACACCCCTTCCCCCAACAGACCCCTATCCCCCAACACAGCCCTACCCCAACACACCCTTACCCCAACACACGCTTACCCCCAACACACCCCTACCCCCAACACACCCCTTCCCCCAACACACCCCTACCCCCAAACAGACCCCAATCCCCAATACCCACCACCCCCCAACACACCACTACCCCCCAACACACCCCTAATCCCAACACACCACTAACCTCAACAAACCCCTAACCGCAACACACCCCGAACCCCAACACACCCCTACCCCCCAACACACCCCTACCCCCCAACACACCCCTACCCCCCAACACACCCCTACCCCCAAATCACCGGTAACCTCAACAAACCCCGAACCCCCAACACCCCCCTATCCCCAACACACCCTACCCCCCAACACACCTCTACCCCAACACACCCGTACCCAAACACACCCCTACCCCCCAACACACCCCTACCCCCAACACACCCCTACCCCCAACACACCCCTACCCCCCAACACACCCCTACCCCCAACACACCCCTACCCCCAACACACCCCTACCCCCAACACACCCCTACCCCCAACACACCCCTACCCCCAACACACCCCTACCCCCAACACACCCCTACCCCCAACACACCCCTACCCCCAACACACCCCTACCCCCAACACACCCCTACCCCCAACACACCCCTACCCCCAACACACCCCTACCCCCAACACACCCCTACCCCCAACACACCCCTACCCCCAACACACCCCTACCCCCCAACACACCCCTACCCCCCAACACACTGCTACCCCCAACACACCCCTACCCCAACACACCCCTACCCCAACACACCCCTACCCCCAACACCCAACACACCCTTCCCCCAACACACCCCTACCCCCCAACACACCCCTACCCCCCAACACACCCCTACCCCCCAACACACCCCTACCCCCCCAACCCGCCCCTACCCCCCAACACACCCCTACCCCCCAACACACCCCTACCCCCCCAACACACCCCTACCCCCCAACACACCCCTACCCCCCAACACACCCCTACCCCCCAACACACCCCTACCCCCAACACACCCCTACCCCCAACACACCCCTACCCCCAACACACCCCTACCGCCCAACACACCCCTACCCCCCAACACACCCCTACCACCCAACACACCCCTACACCCAACACACCCCTACCCCCAACACACCACTGACCCCCAACACACCCCTACCCCCAACACACCCCAACCCTCAAAACACCCCTACCCCCAACACACCCCTACCCCCAACACAGCCCTACCCCCAACACAGCCCTACCCCCAACACACCCCTAACCCCCAACACACCCCTACCCCCAACACACCCCTACCCCAACACACTCCTACCCCAACACATCCCTGCCCCCCAACACACCCCTACCCCCAACACACCCCTACCCCCCAACACACCTCCCCAACACACCCTTAACCCCAAAACACCCCTAACCCCCAACACCCCCCAACACACCCCTACCCCCAACCCCCAACACACCACTAACCTCAACACACCCCCTACCCCCAAAACACCCCTACCCCAACACACCCCTACCCCAACACATCCCTGCCCCCCAACACACCCCTAACCCCAACACACCCTTAACCCCAAAACACCCCTAACCCCCAACACCCCCCCAACACACCCCTACCCCCAAAACACCCCTACCCAACACCCCCCCACCCCCAACACACACTTACCCCAACACACTCCCACCCCCCCAACATACTCCTTACCCCAACACATCCCCAACCCTAACACACCCTACCCCCGAACGCACCCCTAACCCCAACACACCACTAACCCCCAACATCCCCCCAACACATCCCCAAACCCCCAACACAACCCTACCCCCCAACACCCCCCCGACACACCCCTAATCCCAACACACCCCAAACCCCCAACAACCCCCCAAAACACACCTACCCCCCAACACACCCTTACCCCCCAACACACCCCTAACCCCAACAGACCTCTGCCCCAACACACCCCTACCCCCAACACAACCCTACCCCAACACACCCCGACCCCAGAACACACCCCTACCCTCCAACACCCCCCTAACCCCCAAAACACCCCAACCCCCAACACACCCCTACCCCCAAACAGACCCCAATCCCCAATACCCCCCACCCCCCAACACACCCCTACCCCCCAACACACCCCTAATCCCAACACACCGCTAACCTCAACAAACCCCTAACCCCAACACACCCCTAACAACAACACACCCTTCCCCCAACACACCCCTACCCCCCAACACACCCCTACCCCCCAACACACCCCTACCCCCCAACACACCCCTACCCCCCAACACACCCCTACCCCCAAATCACCGGTAACCTCAACAAACCCCTAACCCCCAACACACCCCTATCCCCAACACACCCCTATCCCCAACACACCCCTACCCCCAACACCCCCCTACCCCCCACCCCCAACACACCCCTACCCCAACACACCCCTACCCCCAACACCCCCCACCCCCAACACACCCCTATCCCCAACACACCCTACCCCCAACACACCTCTACTCCAACACACCCGTACCCCAAACACACCCCTACCCCCAACACACCCCTACCCCCAACACACCCCTACCCCCAACACACCCCTACCCCCCAACACACCCCTACGCCCAACACACCCCTGCCCCCAACACACCCCTACACCCCAACACACCCCTACCCCCAACACACCCCTACCCCCAACACACCCCTACCCCCAACACACCCCTACCCCCAACACACCCCTACCCCCCAACACACCCCTAACCCAACACACCCCTACCCCAACACACCTCTACCACAACACACCCCTACCCCCAACACACCCTTCCCCAACACACCCCTACCCCCAACACACCCCTACCCCCAACACACCCCTACCCGCCAACTCACCCCTAACCCAACACACTGCTACCCCAACACACCCCTACCCCAACACACCTCTACCCCAACACAACCCTACCCCCAACACCCCCCAACACACCCCTACCCCCGACACACCCCTACCCCCGACACATCCCTACCCCCGACACATCCCTACCCCCGACACATCCCTACCCCCGACACATCCCTACCCCCGACACATCCCTACCCCCGACACATCCCTACCCCCGACACATCCCTACCCCCGACACATCCCTACCCCCGACACATCCCTACCCCCCAACACACCCTACCCCCCAACACACCCCTACCCCAACACACCTCTACCCCAACACACCTCTACCCCAACACATCCCCAAACCCCCAACACAACCATACCCCCCCGACACACCCCTAATCCCAACACACCCCAAACCCCCCCAAAACACACCTACCCCCCAACATACCCTTACCCCCCAACACACCCCTAACCCCAACAGACCTCTGCCCCCAACACACCCCTACCCCCCAACACACCCCTACCCCCAACACACCCCTAACCCCAACAGACCTCTGCCCCAACACACCCCTACCCCCAACACACCCCTACCCCCAACACACCCCTACCTCCAACACACCCCTACCCCAACACACCCCTACCCCAGAACACACCCCTACCCTCCAACACCCCCCTAACCCCCAAATCACCCCAACCCCCAACACACCCCTAACCCCAACAGACCCCTTCCCCCAACAGACCTCTTCCCCCAACACACGCTTACCCCCAACACACGCTTACCCCCAACACACCCCTACCTCCAACACACCCCTAACCCCAACAGACCCCTTCCCCCAACACACCCCTACCCCCAAACAGACCCAAATCCCCCCCACCCCCCAACACACCCCTACCCCCCAACACACACCTAATCCCAACACACCGCTAACCTCAACAAACCCCTAACCGCAACACACCCCGAACTCCAACACACCCCTAACACCAACACACCCCTACCCCCAACACACCCCTACCCCCCAACACACCCCTACCCCCCAACACACCCCTACCCCCCAACACACCCCTACCCCCCAACACACCCCTACCCCCCAACACACCCCTACCCCCAAATCACCGGTAACCTCAACAAACCCCTAACCCCCAACACACCCCTATCCCCAACACACCCCTATCCCCAACACACCCCTACCCCCAACACACCCCTACCCCCAACACACCCCTACCCCCAACACACCCCTACCCCCAACACCCCCCACCCCCAACACACCCCTACCCCCAACACATCCCTATCCCCAACACCCCCTACCCCAACACACCTCTACCCCCAACACACCCCTACCCCCCAACACACCCCTACCCCCAACACACCCCTACCCCCAACACACCCCTACCCCCAACACACTGCTACCCCCAACACACCCCTACCCCAACACACCTCTACCCCAACACACCCCTACCCCCGACACACGCCTACCCCCGACACACCCCTACCCCCGACACATCCCTACCCCCCAACACACCCTACCCCCCAACACATCTCTACCCCAACACAAACGTACCCCCAACACACCCCTACCCCCAACACACCCCTACCCCCAACACACCCCTACCCCAACACACCTCTACCCCCAACACACCTCTACCCCCAACACACCCCTACCCCCAACACACCCCTACCCCCCAACCCGCCCCTACCCCTAACACACCCCTACCCCCCAACCCGCCCCTACCCCTAACACACCCCTACCCCCCAACCCGCCCCTACCCCCAACCCCCCACTCAAACCTGCCCCCACCACTCTCCCGAATACATGCCAGTCCCCCGTCATCTCCCAGCCCAACACCCTGTACCCCCCCCCCCACCCCGACATACTGCACCCTGCCCTCACTGCCCTCCCTCCCCCACACTGCTGCTTTCCTCTCACCCCCGTTCCCCGCCCCCATTTGCCGGGGATGGAATCTGGGGCATTAAATTGCTCTTTGCCTCGAGCAGCACAAGGCGGAGTGGCTTCGCAGTGAACAAGGCCCCGGCCTGGACCCAGTGGCCGCTTGCTTTGGGCTCGGCCGAGGAGGGGGGCCGACACCGCTGGCATTGCTCGGCTGGTTAATCGCTGATGGCCTCGGGCCTGCGGTAGTTGAACATGGTGTAGTCAGTCTGGTAGAAGTGGAAAACCCTGCGCCGGTCTGCGGGCGGGAGCTGGGCCAGGTACCGGCGGCTGACGCGGGGGCTGGTGCGTTCCTCCTGGGCGTGGCGGTCCTTGAACCGGGGGTAGGTGAGGTTCCTGGGGGCCCCGATCAGGTGGAGGACGGCGTCGGCCTCGGTCTCCAGGCTCTCAAAGTGGCCGATGAAGTCGTAGTGAAGCAGGCAGGGGCTGCAGAGGCGGCTGACGGGCTCCCAGTGGATGTCCATCCCCACCGGCCGGCGGGAGTCCAGCAGGTACTGGACGAACTCGGGGAAGGTGACGCCGGCGCCGGTGCGGAGGGCCTCCGGGGTGGCGTTGTGCCGGTAGCGGGCGATGATGGCGGTGCCGAACACCGGGTGGTAGTAGGCGTTGGGCTGCTCGAACTTGTCGCGGAAGGCCGAGACCAGCCGGTCGAGTGGGTCGCGGACGAAGAGCAGCTTGGTGTAGGTGCGGAGCCGCAGCCACATGCCGTCCCGGTCGAAGCTGTCGAGCCGGCGGAGCGCGTTGCCATGGTGAGCGGCGGCGTGCTGGATCTGGGCCGTGGCCGCGGCGCGGCCTGCCAGCACCATCAGCACCCGCTTCCAGTTGGAGCAGCCCGCCTTGGGCACCTCGCAGTACAGCAGGCGGTGCCGGTCCTCCACGTAAACCCGCGACACGTGGCGGGGGGCCAGCGCCCCGGGCCCGCCCGCGCCCCGCGCCCGCCCGCAGGCCTCGGCCACTCGGCCCCTCCGGCCCCGCTGCACCTCCCTCAGCCGGCGCCGCTCGGCCGCCTCGCGGGGCCCCGGGCGCCGCCGCCTCCTGCGCGGCGAGGGGGCCTCCGCCGCCCCCCTCCGCCCCTCCCAGGCCGGGGGCGGCGGTCCCCACCACGGCGATGGATCCTGCTGGCCGGGGCCGCGGCCCTGTCTCGGGTCGGAGGTCCCAGGCCCCGGAGGAGGGGGGCTCTTCAGGCTCCAGCCGCACCAATGCTGGGGGAGAAGGAAGAACATTTTAGGAACAAGTTTATTTCGGTTTCAATCCCACATTTCCCTCAGGATGTAAACCCTCATTGTCAGTGATCAGGAGCAGGAACCCTGGCTGATTTCCCCTCTCTCTCTCTAACCCAGGGATCACTGGACAGTGATCAGGAACAGGATCCCTGGCTGATTTCCCCTCTCTCTCTAACCCAGGGATCACTGGACAGTGATCAGGAGCAGGAACCCTGGCTGATTTCCTCTCTCTCTCTCTAACCCAGGGATCGCTGGACAGTGATCAGGAGCAGGAACCCTGGCTGATTTCCTCTCTCTCTCTCTAACCCAGGGATCACTGGACAGTGATCAGGAGCAGGAACCCTGGCTGATTTCCCCTCTCTCTCTAACCCAGGGATCACTGGACAGTGATCAGGAGCAGGAACCCTGGCTGATTTCCTCTCTCTCTCTCTAACCCAGGGATCACTGGACAGTGATCAGGAGCAGGAACCCCGGCTGATTTCCCCTCTCTCTCTCTAACCCAGGGATCACTGGACAGTGATCAGGAGCAGGAACCCTGGCTGATTTCCTCTCTCTCTCTCTCTAACCCAGGGATCGCTGGACAGTGATCAGGAGCAGGAACCCTGGCTGATTTCCTCTCTCTCTCTCTCTAACCCAGGGATCACTGGACAGTGATCAGGAGCAGGAACCCTGGCTGATTTCCTCTCTCTCTCTCTCTAACCCAGGGATCGCTGGACAGTGATCAGGAGCAGGAACCCTGGCTGATTTCCTCTCTCTCTCTCTCTAACCCAGGGATCACTGGACAGTGATCAGGAGCAGGAACCCTGGCTGATTTCCTCTCTCTCTCTCTCTAACCCAGGGATCACTGGACAGTGATCAGGAGCAGGAACCCCGGCTGATTTCCCCTCTCTCTCTAACCCAGGGATCACTGGACAGTGATCAGGAGCAGGAACCCTGGCTGATTACCCCTCTCTCTCTCTAACCCAGGGATCACTGGACAGTGATCAGGAGCAGGAACCCTGGCTGATTTCCTCTCTCTCTCTAACCCAGGGATCACTGGACAGTGATCAGGAGCAGGAACCCTGGCTGATTTCCCCTCTCTCTCTCTAACCCAGGGATCACTGGACTGTGATCAGGAGCAGGAACCCTGGCTGATTTCCCCTCTCTCTCTAACCCAGGGATCACTGGACAGTGATCAGGAGCAGGATCCCTGGCTGATTTCCTCTCTCTCTCTAACCCAGGGATCACTGGACAGTGATCAGGAGCAGGAACCCCGGCTGATTTCCCCTCTCTCTCTCTAACACAGGGATCACTGGACAGTGATCAGGAGCAGGAACCCTGGCTGATTTCCCCTCTCTCTCTCTAACCCAGGGATCACTGGACAGTGATCAGGAGCAGGAACCCTGGCTGATTTCCCCTCTCTCTCTCTAACCCAGGGATCACTGGACAGGGATCAGGAGCAGGATCCCTGGCTGATTTCCTCTCTCTCTCTAACCCAGGGATCACTGGACAGTGATCAGGAGCAGGAACCCTGGCTGATTTCCCCCCTCTCTCTCTAACCCAGGGATCACTGGACAGTGATCAGGAGCAGGAACCCTGGCTGATTTCCCTCTCTCTCTCTAACCCAGGGATCACTGGACAGTGATCAGGAGCAGGAACCCTGGCTGATTTCCTCTCTCTCTCTAACCCAGGGATCACTGGACAGTGATCAGGAGCAGGAACCCTGGCTGTTTTCCCCTCTCTCTCTCTAACCCAGGGATCACTGGACAGTGATCAGGAGCAGGAACCCTGGCTGATTTCCCCTCTCTCTCTCTAACCCAGGGATCACTGGACAGTGATCAGGAGCAGGAACCCTGGCTGATTTCCCCTCTCTCTCTAACCCAGGGATCACTGGACAGTGATCAGGAGCAGGAACCCTGGCTGATTTCCTCTCTCTCTCTAACCCAGGGATCACTGGACAGTGATCAGGAGCAGGAACCCTGGCTGATTTCCTCTCTCTCTCTAACCCAGGGATCACTGGACAGTGATCAGGAGCAGGAACCCTGGCTGATTTCCCCTCTCTCTCTAACCCAGGGATCACTGGACAGTGATCAGGAGCAGGAACCCTGGCTGATTTCCCCTCTCTCTCTCTAACCCAGGGATCACTGGACAGTGATCAGGAGCAGGAACCCTGGCTGATTTCCTCTCTCTCTCTAACCCAGGGATCACTGGACAGTGATCAGGAGCAGGAACCCTGGCTGATTTCCCCTCTCTCTCTCTAACCCAGGGATCACTGGACAATAATCAGGAGCAGGAACCCTGGCTGATTTCCCCTCTCTCTCTAACCCAGGGATCACTGGACTGTGATCAGGAGCAGGAACCCTGGCTGATTTCCCCTCTCTCTCTCTAACCCAGGGATCACTGGACAGTGATCAGGAGCAGGAACCCTGGCTGATTTCCTCTCTCTCTCTAACCCAGGGATCACTGGACAGTGATCAGGAGCAGGAACCCTGGCTGATTTCCTCTCTCTCTCTAACCCAGGGATCACTGGACAGTGATCAGGAGCAGGAACCCTGGCTGTTTTCCCCTCTCTCTCTCTAACCCAGGGATCACTGGACAGTGATCAGGAGCAGGAACCCTGGCTGATTTCCCCTCTCTCTCTAACCCAGGGATCACTGGACAGTGATCAGGAGCAGGAACCCTGGCTGATTTCCTCTCTCTCTCTAACCCAGGGATCACTGGACAGTGATCAGGAGCAGGAACCCTGGCTGATTTCCCCTCTCTCTCTCTAACCCAGGGATCACTGGACAGTGATCAGGAGCAGGAACCCTGGCTGATTTCCCCTCTCTCTCTAACCCAGAGATCACTGGACAGTGATCAGGAGCAGGAACCCTGGCTGATTTCCCCTCTCTCTCTCTCTATCCCAGGGATCACTGGACAGTGATCAGGAGCAGGAACCCTGGCTGATTTCCCTCTCTCTCTCTAACCCAGGGATCACTGGACAGGGATCAGGAGCAGGATCCCTGGCTGATTTCCTCTCTCTCTCTAACCCAGGGATCACTGGACAGTGATCAGGAGCAGGAACCCTGGCTGATTTCCCCTCTCTCTCTCTAACCCAGGGATCACTGGACAGTGATCAGGAGCAGGAACCCTGGCTGATTTCCCTCTCTCTCTCTAACCCAGGGATCACTGGACAGTGATCAGGAGCAGGAACCCTGGCTGATTTCCTCTCTCTCTCTAACCCAGGGATCACTGGACAGTGATCAGGAGCAGGAACCCTGGCTGTTTTCCCCTCTCTCTCTCTAACCCAGGGATCACTGGACAGTGATCAGGAGCAGGAACCCTGGCTGATTTCCCCTCTCTCTCTCTAACCCAGGGATCACTGGACAGTGATCAGGAGCAGGAACCCTGGCTGATTTCCCCTCTCTCTCTAACCCAGGGATCACTGGACAGTGATCAGGAGCAGGAACCCTGGCTGATTTCCTCTCTCTCTCTAACCCAGGGATCACTGGACAGTGATCAGGAGCAGGAACCCTGGCTGATTTCCTCTCTCTCTCTAACCCAGGGATCACTGGACAGTGATCAGGAGCAGGAACCCTGGCTGATTTCCCCTCTCTCTCTAACCCAGGGATCACTGGACAGTGATCAGGAGCAGGAACCCTGGCTGATTTCCCCTCTCTCTCTCTAACCCAGGGATCACTGGACAGTGATCAGGAGCAGGAACCCTGGCTGATTTCCTCTCTCTCTCTAACCCAGGGATCACTGGACAGTGATCAGGAGCAGGAACCCTGGCTGATTTCCCCTCTCTCTCTCTAACCCAGGGATCACTGGACAGTAATCAGGAGCAGGAACCCTGGCTGATTTCCCCTCTCTCTCTAACCCAGGGATCACTGGACTGTGATCAGGAGCAGGAACCCTGGCTGATTTCCCCTCTCTCTCTCTAACCCAGGGATCACTGGACAGTGATCAGGAGCAGGAACCCTGGCTGATTTCCTCTCTCTCTCTAACCCAGGGATCACTGGACAGTGATCAGGAGCAGGAACCCTGGCTGATTTCCTCTCTCTCTCTAACCCAGGGATCACTGGACAGTGATCAGGAGCAGGAACCCTGGCTGTTTTCCCCTCTCTCTCTCTAACCCAGGGATCACTGGACAGTGATCAGGAGCAGGAACCCTGGCTGATTTCCCCTCTCTCTCTAACCCAGGGATCACTGGACAGTGATCAGGAGCAGGAACCCTGGCTGATTTCCTCTCTCTCTCTAACCCAGGGATCACTGGACAGTGATCAGGAGCAGGAACCCTGGCTGATTTCCTCTCTCTCTCTAACCCAGGGATCACTGGACAGTGATCAGGAGCAGGAACCCTGGCTGATTTCCCCTCTCTCTCTCTAACCCAGGGATCACTGGACAGTGATCAGGAGCAGGAACCCTGGCTGATTTCCCCTCTCTCTCTAACCCAGGGATCACTGGACAGTGATCAGGAGCAGGAACCCTGGCTGATTTCCCCTCTCTCTCTCTAACCCAGGGATCACTGGACAGTGATCAGGAGCAGGAACCCTGGCTGATTTCCTCTCTCTCTCTAACCCAGGGATCACTGGACAGTGATCAGGAGCAGGAACCCTGGCTGATTTCCCCTCTCTCTCTCTAACCCAGGGATCACTGGACAGTAATCAGGAGCAGGAACCCTGGCTGATTTCCCCTCTCTCTCTAACCCAGGGATCACTGGACTGTGATCAGGAGCAGGAACCCTGGCTGATTTCCCCTCTCTCTCTCTAACCCAGGGATCACTGGACAGTGATCAGGAGCAGGAACCCTGGCTGATTTCCCCTCTCTCTCTCTAACCCAGGGATCACTGGATAGTGATCAGGAGCAGGAACCCTGGCTGATTTCCCCTCTCTCTCTAACCCAGGGATCACTGGACAGTGATCAGGAGCAGGAACCCCGGCTGATTTCCCCTCTCTCTCTAACCCAGGGATCACTGGACAGGGATCAGGAGCAGGAACCCCGGCTGATTTCCCCTCTCTCTCTAACCCAGGGATCACTGGACAGTGATCAGGAGCAGGAACCCTGGCTGATTTCCCCTCTCTCTCTAACCCAGGGATCACTGGACAGTGATCAGGAGCAGGAACCCTGGCTGATTTCCCCTCTCTCTCTCTAACCCAGGGATCACTGGACAGTGATCAGGAGCAGGAACCCCGGCTGATTTCCTCTCTGTCTCTAACCCAGGGATCACTGGACAGTGATCAGGAGCAGGAACCCTGGCTGATTTCCCCTCTCTCTCTCTAACCCAGGGATCACTGGACAGTGAGCAGGAGCAGGCACCCTGGCTGATTTCCCCTCTCTCTCTCTAACCCAGGGATCACTGGACAGTGATCAGGAGCAGGAACCCTGGCTGATTTCCTCTCTCTCTCTAACCCAGGGATCACTGGACAGTGATCAGGAGCAGGAACCCTGGCTGATTTCCCCTCTCTCTCTAACCCAGGGATCACTGGACAGTGATCAGGAGCAGGAACCCTGGCTGATTTCCCCTCTCTCTCTCTAACCCAGGGATCACTGGACAGTGATCAGGAGCAGGAACCCTGGCTGATTTCCTCTCTCTCTCTAACCCAGGGATCACTGGACAGTGATCAGGAGCAGGAACCCTGGCTGATTTCCCCTCTCTCTCTCTAACCCAGGGATCACTGGACAGTAATCAGGAGCAGGAACCCTGGCTGATTTCCCCTCTCTCTCTAACCCAGGGATCACTGGACTGTGATCAGGAGCAGGAACCCTGGCTGATTTCCCCTCTCTCTCTCTAACCCAGGGATCACTGGACAGTGATCAGGAGCAGGAACCCTGGCTGATTTCCTCTCTCTCTCTAACCCAGGGATCACTGGACAGTGATCAGGAGCAGGAACCCTGGCTGATTTCCTCTCTCTCTCTAACCCAGGGATCACTGGACAGTGATCAGGAGCAGGAACCCTGGCTGTTTTCCCCTCTCTCTCTCTAACCCAGGGATCACTGGACAGTGATCAGGAGCAGGAACCCTGGCTGATTTCCCCTCTCTCTCTAACCCAGGGATCACTGGACAGTGATCAGGAGCAGGAACCCTGGCTGATTTCCTCTCTCTCTCTAACCCAGGGATCACTGGACAGTGATCAGGAGCAGGAACCCTGGCTGATTTCCCCTCTCTCTCTCTAACCCAGGGATCACTGGACAGTGATCAGGAGCAGGAACCCTGGCTGATTTCCCCTCTCTCTCTAACCCAGAGATCACTGGACAGTGATCAGGAGCAGGAACCCTGGCTGATTTCCCCTCTCTCTCTCTCTATCCCAGGGATCACTGGACAGTGATCAGGAGCAGGAACCCTGGCTGATTTCCCTCTCTCTCTCTAACCCAGGGATCACTGGACAGGGATCAGGAGCAGGATCCCTGGCTGATTTCCTCTCTCTCTCTAACCCAGGGATCACTGGACAGTGATCAGGAGCAGGAACCCTGGCTGATTTCCCCTCTCTCTCTCTAACCCAGGGATCACTGGACAGTGATCAGGAGCAGGAACCCTGGCTGATTTCCCTCTCTCTCTCTAACCCAGGGATCACTGGACAGTGATCAGGAGCAGGAACCCTGGCTGATTTCCTCTCTCTCTCTAACCCAGGGATCACTGGACAGTGATCAGGAGCAGGAACCCTGGCTGTTTTCCCCTCTCTCTCTCTAACCCAGGGATCACTGGACAGTGATCAGGAGCAGGAACCCTGGCTGATTTCCCCTCTCTCTCTCTAACCCAGGGATCACTGGACAGTGATCAGGAGCAGGAACCCTGGCTGATTTCCCCTCTCTCTCTAACCCAGGGATCACTGGACAGTGATCAGGAGCAGGAACCCTGGCTGATTTCCTCTCTCTCTCTAACCCAGGGATCACTGGACAGTGATCAGGAGCAGGAACCCTGGCTGATTTCCTCTCTCTCTCTAACCCAGGGATCACTGGACAGTGATCAGGAGCAGGAACCCTGGCTGATTTCCCCTCTCTCTCTAACCCAGGGATCACTGGACAGTGATCAGGAGCAGGAACCCTGGCTGATTTCCCCTCTCTCTCTCTAACCCAGGGATCACTGGACAGTGATCAGGAGCAGGAACCCTGGCTGATTTCCTCTCTCTCTCTAACCCAGGGATCACTGGACAGTGATCAGGAGCAGGAACCCTGGCTGATTTCCCCTCTCTCTCTCTAACCCAGGGATCACTGGACAGTAATCAGGAGCAGGAACCCTGGCTGATTTCCCCTCTCTCTCTAACCCAGGGATCACTGGACTGTGATCAGGAGCAGGAACCCTGGCTGATTTCCCCTCTCTCTCTCTAACCCAGGGATCACTGGACAGTGATCAGGAGCAGGAACCCTGGCTGATTTCCTCTCTCTCTCTAACCCAGGGATCACTGGACAGTGATCAGGAGCAGGAACCCTGGCTGATTTCCTCTCTCTCTCTAACCCAGGGATCACTGGACAGTGATCAGGAGCAGGAACCCTGGCTGTTTTCCCCTCTCTCTCTCTAACCCAGGGATCACTGGACAGTGATCAGGAGCAGGAACCCTGGCTGATTTCCCCTCTCTCTCTAACCCAGGGATCACTGGACAGTGATCAGGAGCAGGAACCCTGGCTGATTTCCTCTCTCTCTCTAACCCAGGGATCACTGGACAGTGATCAGGAGCAGGAACCCTGGCTGATTTCCTCTCTCTCTCTAACCCAGGGATCACTGGACAGTGATCAGGAGCAGGAACCCTGGCTGATTTCCCCTCTCTCTCTCTAACCCAGGGATCACTGGACAGTGATCAGGAGCAGGAACCCTGGCTGATTTCCCCTCTCTCTCTAACCCAGGGATCACTGGACAGTGATCAGGAGCAGGAACCCTGGCTGATTTCCCCTCTCTCTCTCTAACCCAGGGATCACTGGACAGTGATCAGGAGCAGGAACCCTGGCTGATTTCCTCTCTCTCTCTAACCCAGGGATCACTGGACAGTGATCAGGAGCAGGAACCCTGGCTGATTTCCCCTCTCTCTCTCTAACCCAGGGATCACTGGACAGTAATCAGGAGCAGGAACCCTGGCTGATTTCCCCTCTCTCTCTAACCCAGGGATCACTGGACTGTGATCAGGAGCAGGAACCCTGGCTGATTTCCCCTCTCTCTCTCTAACCCAGGGATCACTGGACAGTGATCAGGAGCAGGAACCCTGGCTGATTTCCCCTCTCTCTCTCTAACCCAGGGATCACTGGATAGTGATCAGGAGCAGGAACCCTGGCTGATTTCCCCTCTCTCTCTAACCCAGGGATCACTGGACAGTGATCAGGAGCAGGAACCCCGGCTGATTTCCCCTCTCTCTCTAACCCAGGGATCACTGGACAGGGATCAGGAGCAGGAACCCCGGCTGATTTCCCCTCTCTCTCTAACCCAGGGATCACTGGACAGTGATCAGGAGCAGGAACCCTGGCTGATTTCCCCTCTCTCTCTAACCCAGGGATCACTGGACAGTGATCAGGAGCAGGAACCCTGGCTGATTTCCCCTCTCTCTCTCTAACCCAGGGATCACTGGACAGTGATCAGGAGCAGGAACCCCGGCTGATTTCCTCTCTGTCTCTAACCCAGGGATCACTGGACAGTGATCAGGAGCAGGAACCCTGGCTGATTTCCCCTCTCTCTCTCTAACCCAGGGATCACTGGACAGTGAGCAGGAGCAGGCACCCTGGCTGATTTCCCCTCTCTCTCTCTAACCCAGGGATCACTGGACAGTGATCAGGAGCAGGGACCCTGGCTGATATCCCCTCTCTCTCTCTCTAACCCAGGGATCACTGGGCAGTGATCAGGAGCAGGAACCCTGGCTGATTTCCCCTCTCTCTCTCTAACCCAGGGATCACTGGACAGTGATCAGGAGCAGGAACCCTGGCTGATTTCCCCTCTCTCTCTCTAACCCAGGGATCACTGGACAGTGATCAGGAGCAGGAACCCTGGCTGATTTCCCCTCTCTCTCTCTAACCCAGGGATCACTGGACAGTGAGCAGGAGCAGGAACCCTGGCTGATTTCCCCTCTCTCTCTCTAACCCAGGGATCACTGGACAGTGATCAGGAGCAGGAACCCTGGCTGATTTCCCCTCTCTATCTCGAACCCAGGGGTCACTGGACAGTGAGCAGGAACCCTGGCTGATTTCCCCTCTCTCTCTCTAACCCAGGGATCACTGGACAGTGATCAGGAGCAGGAACCCCGGCTGATTTCCCCTCTCTCTCTAACCCAGGGATCACTGGACAGTGATCAGGAGCAGGAACCCTGGCTGATTTCCCCTCTCTCTCTAACCCAGGGGTCACTGGACAGTGATCAGGAGCAGGAACCCTGGCTGATTTCCCCTCTCTCTCTCTCACCCAGGGATCACTGGACAGTGATCAGGAGCAGGAACCCTGGCTGATTTCCCCCCTCTCTCTCTAACCCAGGGATCACTGGACAGTGATCAGGAGCAGGAACCCCGGCTGATTTCCCCTCTCTCTCTAACCCAGGGATCACTGGACAGTGATCAGGAGCAGGAGCCCTGGCTGATTTCCCCTCTCTCTCTAACCCAGGGTTCACTGGACAGGGATCGGGAGCAGGAACCCTGGCTGATTTCCCCCCTCTCTCTCTAACCCAGGGATCACTGGACAGTGATCAGGAGCAGGAACCCCGGCTGATTTCCCCTCTCTCTCTAACCCAGGGATCACTGGACAGTGATCAGGAGCAGGAACCCCGGCTGATTTCCTCTCTGTCTCTAACCCAGGGATCACTGGACAGTGATCAGGAGCAGGAACCCTGGCTGATTTCCCCTCTCTCTCTCTAACCCAGGGATCACTGGACAGTGAGCAGGAGCAGGAACCCTGGCTGATTTCCCCTCTCTCTCTCTAACCCAGGGATCACTGGACAGTGATCAGGAGCAGGGACCCTGGCTGATATCCCCTCTCTCTCTCTCTAACCCAGGGATCACTGGACAGTGAGCAGGAGCAGGAACCCTGGCTGATTTCCCCTCTCTCTCTCTAACCCAGGGATCACTGGACAGTGATCAGGAGCAGGAACCCTGGCTGATTTCCCCTCTCTCTCTCTAACCCAGGGATCACTGGACAGTGAGCAGGAGCAGGAACCCTGGCTGATTTCCCCTCTCTCTCTCTAACCCAGGGATCACTGGACAGTGATCAGGAGCAGGAACCCTGGCTGATTTCCCCTCTCTATCTCGAACCCAGGGGTCACTGGACAGTGATCAGGAGCAGGAACCCTGGCTGATTTCCCCTCTCTCTCTCTAACCCAGGGATCACTGGACAGTGATCAGGAGCAGGAACCCCGGCTGATTTCCCCTCTCTCTCTAACCCAGGGATCACTGGACAGTGATCAGGAGCAGGAACCCTGGCTGATTTCCCCTCTCTCTCTAACCCAGGGGTCACTGGACAGTGATCAGGAGCAGGAACCCTGGCTGATTTCCCCTCTCTCTCTCTCACCCAGGGATCACTGGACAGTGATCAGGAGCAGGAACCCTGGCTGATTTCCCCCCTCTCTCTCTAACCCAGGGATCACTGGACAGTGATCAGGGGCAGGAACCCCGGCTGATTTCCCCTCTCTCTCTAACCCAGGGATCACTGGACAGTGATCAGGAGCAGGAGCCCTGGCTGATTTCCCCTCTCTCTCTAACCCAGGGTTCACTGGACAGGGATCGGGAGCAGGAACCCAGGCTGATTTCCCCCTTCTCTCTCTAACCCAGGGATCACTGGACAGTGATCAGGAGCAGGAACCCCGGCTGATTTCCCCTCTCTCTCTAACCCAGGGATCACTGGACAGTGATCAGGAGCAGGAGCCCTGGCTGATTTCCCCTCTCTCTCTAACCCAGGGTTCACTGGACAGGGATCGGGAGCAGGGACCCTGGCTGATTTCCCCCCTCTCTCTCTAACCCAGGGTTCACTGGACAGGGATCGGGAGCAGGAACCCTGGCTGATTTCCCCCCTCTCTCTCTAACCCAGGGATCACTGGACAGTGATCAGGAGCAGGAACCCTGGCTGATTTCCCCTCTCTCTCTAACCCAGGGACCACTGGACAGTGATCAGGAGCAGGAACCCTGGCTGATTTCCTCTCTCTGTCTAACCCAGGGATCACTGGACAGTGATCAGGAGCAGGAACCCTGGCTGATTTCCCCTCTCTCTCTCGAACCCAGGGGTCACTGGACAGTGATCAGGAGCAGGAACCCTGGCTGATTTCCCCTCTCTCTCTCTAACCCCTGGATCACTGGACAGTGATCAGGAGCAGGAACCCTGGCTGATTTCCCCTCTCTCTCTCTAACCCAGGGATCACTGGACAGTGATCAGGAGCAGGAACCCTGGCTAATTTCCCCCCTCTCTCTCTAACCCAGGGATCACTGGACAGTGATCAGGAGCAGGAACCCTGGCTGATTTCCCCTCTCTCTCTCTAACCCCTGGATCACTGGACAGTGATCAGGAGCAGGAACCCTGGCTGATTTCCCCTCTCTCTCTCTAACCCAGGGATCACTGGAAAGTGATCAGGAGCAGGAACCCTGGCTTATTTCCCCTCTCTCTCTCGAACCCAGGGGTCACTGGACAGTGATCAGGAGCAGGAACCCTGGCTGATTTCCCCTCTCTCTCTCTAACCCAGGGATCACTGGACAGTGATCAGGAGCAGGAACCCCGGCTGATTTCCCCTCTCTCTCTAACCCAGGGATCACTGGACAGTGATCAGGAGCAGGAACCCTGGCTGATTTCCCCTCTCTCTCTCTAACCCAGGGATCACTGGACAGTGATCAGGAGCAGGAACCCCGGCTGATTTCCCCTCTCTCTCTAACCCAGGGATCACTGGACAGTGATCAGGAGCAGGAACCCCGGCTGATTTCCCCTCTCTCTCTAACCCAGGGATCACTGGACAGTGATCAGGAGCAGGAACCCCGGCTGATTTCCCCTCTCTCTCTAACCCAGGGATCACTGGACTGTGATCAGGAGCAGGAACCCTGGCTGATATCCCCTCTCTCTCTAACCCAGGGATCACTGGACAATGATCAGGAGCAGGAACCCTGGCTGATTTCCCCTGTCTCTCTCTAAACCAGGGATCACTGGACTGTGATCAGGAGCAGGAACCCCGGCTGATTTCCCCTCTCTCTCTAACCCAGGGATCACTGGACAGTGATCAGGAGCAGGGATCCTGGCTGATTCCCCCCCTCTCTCTCTAACCCAGGGATCACTGGACAGTGATCAGGAGCAGGAACCCTGGCTGATTTCCCCTCTCTCTCTCTAACCCAGGGATCACTGGACAGTGAGCAGGAGCAGGAACCCTGGCTGATTTTCCCTCTCTCTCTCTAACCCAGGGATCACTGGACAGTGATCAGGAGCAGGGACCCTGGCTGATATCCCCTCTCTCTCTCTCTAACCCAGGGATCACTGGACAGTGAGCAGGAGCAGGAACCCTGGCTGATTTCCCCTCTCTCTCTCTAACCCAGGGATCACTGGACAGTGATCAGGAGCAGGAACCCTGGCTGATTTCCCCTCTCTCTCTCTAACCCAGGGATCACTGGACAGTGATCAGGAGCAGGAACCCTGGCTGATTTCCCCTCTCTCTCTCTAACCCAGGGATCACTGGACAGTGAGCAGGAGCAGGAACCCTGGCTGATTTCCCCTCTCTCTCTCTAACCCAGGGATCACTGGACAGTGATCAGGAGCAGGAACCCTGGCTGATTTCCCCTCTCTATCTCGAACCCAGGGGTCACTGGACAGTGATCAGGAGCAGGAACCCTGGCTGATTTCCCCTCTCTCTCTCTAACCCAGGGATCACTGGACAGTGATCAGGAGCAGGAACCCCGGCTGATTTCCCCTCTCTCTCTAACCCAGGGATCACTGGACAGTGATCAGGAGCAGGAACCCTGGCTGATTTCCCCTCTCTCTCTAACCCAGGGGTCACTGGACAGTGATCAGGAGCAGGAACCCTGGCTGATTTCCCCTCTCTCTCTCTCACCCAGGGATCACTGGACAGTGATCAGGAGCAGGAACCCTGGCTGATTTCCCCCCTCTCTCTCTAACCCAGGGATCACTGGACAGTGATCAGGGGCAGGAACCCCGGCTGATTTCCCCTCTCTCTCTAACCCAGGGATCACTGGACAGTGATCAGGAGCAGGAGCCCTGGCTGATTTCCCCTCTCTCTCTAACCCAGGGTTCACTGGACAGGGATCGGGAGCAGGAACCCTGGCTGATTTCCCCCTTCTCTCTCTAACCCAGGGATCACTGGACAGTGATCAGGAGCAGGAACCCCGGCTGATTTCCCCTCTCTCTCTAACCCAGGGATCACTGGACAGTGATCAGGAGCAGGAGCCCTGGCTGATTTCCCCTCTCTCTCTAACCCAGGGTTCACTGGACAGGGATCGGGAGCAGGAACCCTGGCTGATTTCCCCCCTCTCTCTCTAACCCAGGGTTCACTGGACAGGGATCGGGAGCAGGAACCCTGGCTGATTTCCCCCCTCTCTCTCTAACCCAGGGATCACTGGACAGTGATCAGGAGCAGGAACCCTGGCTGATTTCCCCTCTCTCTCTAACCCAGGGATCACTGGACAGTGATCAGGAGCAGGAACCCCGGCTGATTTCCCCTCTCTCTCTAACCCAGGGATCACTGGACTGTGATCAGGAGCAGGAACCCTGGCTGATATCCCCTCTCTCTCTAACCCAGGGATCACTGGACAATGATCAGGAGCAGGAACCCTGGCTGATTTCCCCTGTCTCTCTCTAAACCAGGGATCACTGGACTGTGATCAGGAGCAGGAACCCCGGCTGATTTCCCCTCTCTCTCTAACCCAGGGATCACTGGACAGTGATCAGGAGCAGGGATCCTGGCTGATTTCCCCCCCTCTCTCTCTAACCCAGGGATCACTGGACAGTGATCAGGAGCAGGAACCCCGGCTGATTTCCCCTCTCTCTCTAACCCAGGGATCACTGGACAGTGATCAGGAGCAGGAACCCTGGCTGATTTCCCCTCTCTCTCTCTAACCCAGGGATCACTGGACAGTGATCAGGAGCAGGAACCCCGGCTGATTTCCCCTCTCTCTCTAACGCAGGGATCACTGGACAGTGATCAGGAGCAGGAACCCCGCCTGATTTCCCCTCTCTCTCTAACCCAGGGATCACTGGACAGTGATCAGGAGCAGGAACCCCGGCTGATTTCCCCTCTCTCTCTAACCCAGGGATCACTGGACTGTGATCAGGAGCAGGAACCCTGGCTGATATCCCCTCTCTCTCTAACCCAGGGATCACTGGACAATGATCAGGAGCAGGAACCCTGGCTGATTTCCCCTCTCTCTCTCGAACCCAGGGGTCACTGGACAGTGATCAGGAGCAGGAACCCTGGCTGATTTCCCCTCTCTCTCTCTAACCCAGGGATCACTGGACAGTGATCAGGAGCAGGAACCCCGGCTGATTTCCCCTCTCTCTCTAACCCAGGGATCACTGGACAGTGATCAGGAGCAGGGACCCTGGCTGATTTCCCGTCTCTCTCTAACCCAGGGGTCACTGGACAGTGATCAGGAGCAGGAACCCTGGCTGATTTCCCCTCTCTCTCTCTCACCCAGGGATCACTGGACAGTGATCAGGAGCAGGAACCCTGGCTGATTTCCCCCCTCTCTCTCTAACCCAGGGATCACTGGACAGTGATCAGGAGCAGGAACCCCGGCTGATTTCCCCTCTCTCTCTAACCCAGGGATCACTGGACAGTGATCAGGAGCAGGAGCCCTGGCTGATTTCCCCTCTCTCTCTAACCCAGGGTTCACTGGACAGGGATCGGGAGCAGGAACCCTGGCTGATTTCCCCCCTCTCTCTCTAACCCAGGGATCACTGGACAGTGATCAGGAGCAGGAACCCTGGCTGATTTCCCCTCTCTCTCTAACCCAGGGATCACTGGACAGTGATCAGGAGCAGGAACCCTGGCTGATTTCCTCTCTCTCTCTAACCCAGGGATCACTGGACAGTGATCAGGAGCAGGAACCCTGGCTGATTTCTCCTCTCTCTCTCGAACCCAGGGGTCACTGGACAGTGATCAGGAGCAGGAACCCTGGCTGATTTCCCCTCTCTCTCTCTAACCCCTGGATCACTGGACAGTGATCAGGAGCAGGAACCCTGGCTGATTTCCCCTCTCTCTCTCTAACCCAGGGATCACTGGACAGTGATCAGGAGCAGGAACCCTGGCTGATTTCCCCTCTCTCTAACCCAGGGATCACTGGACAGTGATCAGGAGCAGGAACCCTGGCTGATTTCCTCCCTCTCTCTCTAACCCAGGGATCACTGGACAGTGATCAGGAGCAGGAACCCTGGCTGATTTCCCCTCTCTCTCTCGAACCCAGGGGTCACTGGACAGTGATCAGGAGCAGGAACCCTGGCTGATTTCCCCTCTCTCTCTCTAACCCAGGGATCACTGGACAGTGATCAGGAGCAGGAACCCCGGCTGATTTCCCCTCTCTCTCTAACCCAGGGATCACTGGACAGTGATCAGGAGCAGGAACCCCGGCTGATTTCCCCTCTCTCTCTAACCCAGGGATCACTGGACAGTGATCAGGAGCAGGAACCCTGGCTGATTTCCCCTCTCTCTCTCTAACCCAGGGATCATGGACAGTGATCAGGAGCAGGAACGCTGGCTGATTTCCCCTCTCTCTCTCTCTAACCCAGGGATCACTGGACAGTGATCAGGAACAGGAACCCTGGCTGATTTCCCCTCTCTCTCTAACCCAGGGAGCACCGGACAGTGATCAGGAGCAGGAACCCTGGCTGATTTCCTCTCTCTCTCTAACCCAGGGATCACTGGACAGTGATCAGGAGCAGGAACCCTGGCTGATTTCCCCCCTCTCTCTCTAACCCAGGGATCACTGGACAGTGATCAGGAGCAGGAACCCTGGCTGATTTCCCCTCTCTCTCTCTAATCCTGGGATCGCTGGACAGTGATCAGGAGCAGGAACCCTGGCTGATTTCCCCTCTCTCTCTCTCTAATCCAGGGATCGCTGGACAGTGATCAGGAGCAGGAACCCTGGCTGATTTCCCCTCTCTCTCTCTAATCCAGGGATCGCTGGACAGTGATCAGGAGCAGGAACCCTGGCTGATTTCCCCTCTCTCTCTCTAATCCAGGGATCGCTGGACAGTGATCAGGAGCAGGAACCCTGGCTGATTTCCCCTCTCTCTCTCTAACCCAGGGATCACTGGACTGTGATCAGGAGCAGGAACCCTGGCTGATTTCCCCTCTCTCTCTCTAACCCAGGGATCACTGGACAGTGATCAGGAGCAGGAACCCAGGCTGATTTCCCCCCTCTCTCTCTCTAACCCAAGGATCACTGGACAGTGATCAGGAGCAGGAACAGTGTCTGATTTCCGCTCTCTCTCGAACCCAGGGATCACTGGACAGTGATCAGGAGCAGGAACCCTGGCTGATTTCCGCTCTCTCTAACCCAGGGATCACTGGACAGTGATCAGGAGCAGGAACCCTGGCTGATTTCCCCTCTCTCTCTCGAACCCAGGGATCACTGGACTGTGATGAGGAGCAGGAACCCTGGCTGATTTACTCTCTCTCTAACCCAGGGATCACTGGACAGTGATCAGGAGCAGGAGCCCTGGCTGATTTCCCCTCTCTCTCTCTAACCCAGGGAGCACCGGACAGTGATCAGGAGCAGGAACCCTGGCTGATTTCCTCTCTCTCTCTAACCCAGGGATCACTGGACAGTGATCAGGAGCAGGAACCCTGGCTGATTTCCCCCCTCTCTAACCCAGGGATCACTGGACAGTGATCAGGAGCAGGAACCCTGGCTGATTTCCCTCTCTCTCTCTAATCCTGGGATCGCTGGACAGTGATCAGGAGCAGGAACCCTGGCTGATTTCCCCTCTCTCTCTCTAACCCAGGGATCACTGGACAGTGATCAGGAGCAGGAACCCCGGCTGATTTCCTCTCTGTCTCTAACCCAGGGATCACTGGACAGTGATCAGGAGCAGGAACCCTGGCTGATTTCCCCTCTCTCTCTCTAACCCAGGGATCACTGGACAGTGAGCAGGAGCAGGAACCCTGGCTGATTTCCCCTCTCTCTCTCTAACCCAGGGATCACTGGACAGTGATCAGGAGCAGGGACCCTGGCTGATATCCCCTCTCTCTCTCTCTAACCCAGGGATCACTGGACAGTGAGCAGGAGCAGGAACCCTGGCTGATTTCCCCTCTCTCTCTCTAACCCAGGGATCACTGGACAGTGATCAGGAGCAGGAACCCTGGCTGATTTCCCCTCTCTCTCTCTAACCCAGGGATCACTGGACAGTGATCAGGAGCAGGAACCCTGGCTGATTTCCCCTCTCTCTCTCTAACCCAGGGATCACTGGACAGTGAGCAGGAGCAGGAACCCTGGCTGATTTCCCCTCTCTCTCTCTAACCCAGGGATCACTGGACAGTGATCAGGAGCAGGAACCCTGGCTGATTTCCCCTCTCTATCTCGAACCCAGGGGTCACTGGACAGTGATCAGGAGCAGGAACCCTGGCTGATTTCCCCTCTCTCTCTCTAACCCAGGGATCACTGGACAGTGATCAGGAGCAGGAACCCCGGCTGATTTCCCCTCTCTCTCTAACCCAGGGATCACTGGACAGTGATCAGGAGCAGGAACCCTGGCTGATTTCCCCTCTCTCTCTAACCCAGGGGTCACTGGACAGTGATCAGGAGCAGGAACCCTGGCTGATTTCCCCTCTCTCTCTCTCACCCAGGGATCACTGGACAGTGATCAGGAGCAGGAACCCTGGCTGATTTCCCCCCTCTCTCTCTAACCCAGGGATCACTGGACAGTGATCAGGGGCAGGAACCCCGGCTGATTTCCCCTCTCTCTCTAACCCAGGGATCACTGGACAGTGATCAGGAGCAGGAGCCCTGGCTGATTTCCCCTCTCTCTCTAACCCAGGGTTCACTGGACAGGGATCGGGAGCAGGAACCCAGGCTGATTTCCCCCTTCTCTCTCTAACCCAGGGATCACTGGACAGTGATCAGGAGCAGGAACCCCGGCTGATTTCCCCTCTCTCTCTAACCCAGGGATCACTGGACAGTGATCAGGAGCAGGAGCCCTGGCTGATTTCCCCTCTCTCTCTAACCCAGGGTTCACTGGACAGGGATCGGGAGCAGGGACCCTGGCTGATTTCCCCCCTCTCTCTCTAACCCAGGGTTCACTGGACAGGGATCGGGAGCAGGAACCCTGGCTGATTTCCCCCCTCTCTCTCTAACCCAGGGATCACTGGACAGTGATCAGGAGCAGGAACCCTGGCTGATTTCCCCTCTCTCTCTAACCCAGGGATCACTGGACAGTGATCAGGAGCAGGAACCCTGGCTGATTTCCTCTCTCTGTCTAACCCAGGGATCACTGGACAGTGATCAGGAGCAGGAACCCTGGCTGATTTCCCCTCTCTCTCTCGAACCCAGGGGTCACTGGACAGTGATCAGGAGCAGGAACCCTGGCTGATTTCCCCTCTCTCTCTCTAACCCCTGGATCACTGGACAGTGATCAGGAGCAGGAACCCTGGCTGATTTCCCCTCTCTCTCTCTAACCCAGGGATCACTGGACAGTGATCAGGAGCAGGAACCCTGGCTAATTTCCCCTCTCTCTCTCTAACCCAGGGATCACTGGACAGTGATCAGGAGCAGGAACCCTGGCTGATTTCCCCTCTCTCTCTCTAACCCCTGGATCACTGGACAGTGATCAGGAGCAGGAACCCTGGCTGATTTCCCCTCTCTCTCTCTAACCCAGGGATCACTGGAAAGTGATCAGGAGCAGGAACCCTGGCTTATTTCCCCTCTCTCTCTCGAACCCAGGGGTCACTGGACAGTGATCAGGAGCAGGAACCCTGGCTGATTTCCCCTCTCTCTCTCTAACCCAGGGATCACTGGACAGTGATCAGGAGCAGGAACCCCGGCTGATTTCCCCTCTCTCTCTAACCCAGGGATCACTGGACAGTGATCAGGAGCAGGAACCCTGGCTGATTTCCCCTCTCTCTCTCTAACCCAGGGATCACTGGACAGTGATCAGGAGCAGGAACCCCGGCTGATTTCCCCTCTCTCTCTAACCCAGGGATCACTGGACAGTGATCAGGAGCAGGAACCCCGGCTGATTTCCCCTCTCTCTCTAACCCAGGGATCACTGGACAGTGATCAGGAGCAGGAACCCCGGCTGATTTCCCCTCTCTCTCTAACCCAGGGATCACTGGACTGTGATCAGGAGCAGGAACCCTGGCTGATATCCCCTCTCTCTCTAACCCAGGGATCACTGGACAATGATCAGGAGCAGGAACCCTGGCTGATTTCCCCTGTCTCTCTCTAAACCAGGGATCACTGGACTGTGATCAGGAGCAGGAACCCCGGCTGATTTCCCCTCTCTCTCTAACCCAGGGATCACTGGACAGTGATCAGGAGCAGGGATCCTGGCTGATTCCCCCCCTCTCTCTCTAACCCAGGGATCACTGGACAGTGATCAGGAGCAGGAACCCTGGCTGATTTCCCCTCTCTCTCTCTAACCCAGGGATCACTGGACAGTGAGCAGGAGCAGGAACCCTGGCTGATTTCCCCTCTCTCTCTCTAACCCAGGGATCACTGGACAGTGATCAGGAGCAGGGACCCTGGCTGATATCCCCTCTCTCTCTCTCTAACCCAGGGATCACTGGACAGTGAGCAGGAGCAGGAACCCTGGCTGATTTCCCCTCTCTCTCTCTAACCCAGGGATCACTGGACAGTGATCAGGAGCAGGAACCCTGGCTGATTTCCCCTCTCTCTCTCTAACCCAGGGATCACTGGACAGTGATCAGGAGCAGGAACCCTGGCTGATTTCCCCTCTCTCTCTCTAACCCAGGGATCACTGGACAGTGAGCAGGAGCAGGAACCCTGGCTGATTTCCCCTCTCTCTCTCTAACCCAGGGATCACTGGACAGTGATCAGGAGCAGGAACCCTGGCTGATTTCCCCTCTCTATCTCGAACCCAGGGGTCACTGGACAGTGATCAGGAGCAGGAACCCTGGCTGATTTCCCCTCTCTCTCTCTAACCCAGGGATCACTGGACAGTGATCAGGAGCAGGAACCCCGGCTGATTTCCCCTCTCTCTCTAACCCAGGGATCACTGGACAGTGATCAGGAGCAGGAACCCTGGCTGATTTCCCCTCTCTCTCTAACCCAGGGGTCACTGGACAGTGATCAGGAGCAGGAACCCTGGCTGATTTCCCCTCTCTCTCTCTCACCCAGGGATCACTGGACAGTGATCAGGAGCAGGAACCCTGGCTGATTTCCCCCCTCTCTCTCTAACCCAGGGATCACTGGACAGTGATCAGGGGCAGGAACCCCGGCTGATTTCCCCTCTCTCTCTAACCCAGGGATCACTGGACAGTGATCAGGAGCAGGAGCCCTGGCTGATTTCCCCTCTCTCTCTAACCCAGGGTTCACTGGACAGGGATCGGGAGCAGGAACCCTGGCTGATTTCCCCCTTCTCTCTCTAACCCAGGGATCACTGGACAGTGATCAGGAGCAGGAACCCCGGCTGATTTCCCCTCTCTCTCTAACCCAGGGATCACTGGACAGTGATCAGGAGCAGGAGCCCTGGCTGATTTCCCCTCTCTCTCTAACCCAGGGTTCACTGGACAGGGATCGGGAGCAGGAACCCTGGCTGATTTCCCCTCTCTCTCTCTAACCCAGGGTTCACTGGACAGGGATCGGGAGCAGGAACCCTGGCTGATTTCCCCCCTCTCTCTCTAACCCAGGGATCACTGGACAGTGATCAGGAGCAGGAACCCTGGCTGATTTCCCCTCTCTCTCTAACCCAGGGATCACTGGACAGTGATCAGGAGCAGGAACCCTGGCTGATTTCCTCTCTCTCTCTAACCCAGGGATCACTGGACAGTGATCAGGAGCAGGAACCCTGGCTGATTTCCCCTCTCTCTCTCGAACCCAGGGGTCACTGGACAGTGATCAGGAGCAGGAACCCTGGCTGATTTCCCCTCTCTCTCTCTAACCCCTGGATCACTGGACAGTGATCAGGAGCAGGAACCCTGGCTGATTTCCCCTCTCTCTCTCTAACCCAGGGATCACTGGACAGTGATCAGGAGCAGGAACCCTGGCTGATTTCCCCTCTCTCTCTCTAACCCAGGGATCACTGGACAGTGATCAGGAGCAGGAACCCTGGCTGATTTCCCCTCTCTCTCTCTAACCCCTGGATCACTGGACAGTGATCAGGAGCAGGAACCCTGGCTGATTTCCCCTCTCTCTCTCTAACCCAGGGATCACTGGACAGTGATCAGGAGCAGGAACCCTGGCTTATTTCCCCTCTCTCTCTCGAACCCAGGGGTCACTGGACAGTGATCAGGAGCAGGAACCCTGGCTGATTTCCCCTCTCTCTCTCTAACCCAGGGATCACTGGACAGTGATCAGGAGCAGGAACCCCGGCTGATTTCCCCTCTCTCTCTAACCCAGGGATCACTGGACAGTGATCAGGAGCAGGAACCCTGGCTGATTTCCCCTCTCTCTCTCTAACCCAGGGATCACTGGACAGTGATCAGGAGCAGGAACCCCGGCTGATTTCCCCTCTCTCTCTAACCCAGGGATCACTGGACAGTGATCAGGAGCAGGAACCCCGGCTGATTTCCCCTCTCTCTCTAACCCAGGGATCACTGGACAGTGATCAGGAGCAGGAACCCCGGCTGATTTCCCCTCTCTCTCTAACCCAGGGATCACTGGACTGTGATCAGGAGCAGGAACCCTGGCTGATATCCCCTCTCTCTCTAACCCAGGGATCACTGGACAATGATCAGGAGCAGGAACCCTGGCTGATTTCCCCTGTCTCTCTCTAAACCAGGGATCACTGGACTGTGATCAGGAGCAGGAACCCCGGCTGATTTCCCCTCTCTCTCTAACCCAGGGATCACTGGACAGTGATCAGGAGCAGGGATCCTGGCTGATTCCCCCCCTCTCTCTCTAACCCAGGGATCACTGGACAGTGATCAGGAGCAGGAACCCCGGCTGATTTCCCCTCTCTCTCTAACCCAGGGATCACTGGACAGTGATCAGGAGCAGGAACCCTGGCTGATTTCCCCTCTCTCTCTCTAACCCAGGGATCACTGGACAGTGATCAGGAGCAGGAACCCCGGCTGATTTCCCCTCTCTCTCTAACGCAGGGATCACTGGACAGTGATCAGGAGCAGGAACCCCGGCTGATTTCCCCTCTCTCTCTAACCCAGGGATCACTGGACAGTGATCAGGAGCAGGAACCCCGGCTGATTTCCCCTCTCTCTCTAACCCAGGGATCACTGGACTGTGATCAGGAGCAGGAACCCTGGCTGATATCCCCTCTCTCTCTAACCCAGGGATCACTGGACAATGATCAGGAGCAGGAACCCTGGCTGATTTCCCCTCTCTCTCTCGAACCCAGGGGTCACTGGACAGTGATCAGGAGCAGGAACCCTGGCTGATTTCCCCTCTCTCTCTCTAACCCAGGGATCACTGGACAGTGATCAGGAGCAGGAACCCCGGCTGATTTCCCCTCTCTCTCTAACCCAGGGATCACTGGACAGTGATCAGGAGCAGGGACCCTGGCTGATTTCCCGTCTCTCTCTAACCCAGGGGTCACTGGACAGTGATCAGGAGCAGGAACCCTGGCTGATTTCCCCTCTCTCTCTCTCACCCAGGGATCACTGGACAGTGATCAGGAGCAGGAACCCTGGCTGATTTCCCCCCTCTCTCTCTAACCCAGGGATCACTGGACAGTGATCAGGAGCAGGAACCCCGGCTGATTTCCCCTCTCTCTCTAACCCAGGGATCACTGGACAGTGATCAGGAGCAGGAGCCCTGGCTGATTTCCCCTCTCTCTCTAACCCAGGGTTCACTGGACAGGGATCGGGAGCAGGAACCCTGGCTGATTTCCCCCCTCTCTCTCTAACCCAGGGATCACTGGACAGTGATCAGGAGCAGGAACCCTGGCTGATTTCCCCTCTCTCTCTAACCCAGGGATCACTGGACAGTGATCAGGAGCAGGAACCCTGGCTGATTTCCTCTCTCTCTCTAACCCAGGGATCACTGGACAGTGATCAGGAGCAGGAACCCTGGCTGATTTCTCCTCTCTCTCTCGAACCCAGGGGTCACTGGACAGTGATCAGGAGCAGGAACCCTGGCTGATTTCCCCTCTCTCTCTCTAACCCCTGGATCACTGGACAGTGATCAGGAGCAGGAACCCTGGCTGATTTCCCCTCTCTCTCTCTAACCCAGGGATCACTGGACAGTGATCAGGAGCAGGAACCCTGGCTGATTTCCCCTCTCTCTAACCCAGGGATCACTGGACAGTGATCAGGAGCAGGAACCCTGGCTGATTTCCTCCCTCTCTCTCTAACCCAGGGATCACTGGACCGTGATCAGGAGCAGGAACCCTGGCTGATTTCCCCTCTCTCTCTCGAACCCAGGGGTCACTGGACAGTGATCAGGAGCAGGAACCCTGGCTGATTTCCCCTCTCTCTCTCTAACCCAGGGATCACTGGACAGTGATCAGGAGCAGGAACCCCGGCTGATTTCCCCTCTCTCTCTAACCCAGGGATCACTGGACAGTGATCAGGAGCAGGAACCCCGGCTGATTTCCCCTCTCTCTCTAACCCAGGGATCACTGGACAGTGATAAGGAGCAGGAACCCTGGCTGATTTCCCCTCTCTCTCTCTAACCCAGGGATCATGGACAGTGATCAGGAGCAGGAACGCTGGCTGATTTCCCCTCTCTCTCTCTCTAACCCAGGGATCACTGGACAGTGATCAGGAACAGGAACCCTGGCTGATTTCCCCTCTCTCTCTAACCCAGGGAGCACCGGACAGTGATCAGGAGCAGGAACCCTGGCTGATTTCCTCTCTCTCTCTAACCCAGGGATCACTGGACAGTGATCAGGAGCAGGAACCCTGGCTGATTTCCCCCCTCTCTCTCTAACCCAGGGATCACTGGACAGTGATCAGGAGCAGGAACCCTGGCTGATTTCCCCTCTCTCTCTCTAATCCTGGGATCGCTGGACAGTGATCAGGAGCAGGAACCCTGGCTGATTTCCCCTCTCTCTCTCTCTAATCCAGGGATCGCTGGACAGTGATCAGGAGCAGGAACCCTGGCTGATTTCCCCTCTCTCTCTCTAATCCAGGGATCGCTGGACAGTGATCAGGAGCAGGAACCCTGGCTGATTTCCCCTCTCTCTCTCTAATCCAGGGATCGCTGGACAGTGATCAGGAGCAGGAACCCTGGCTGATTTCCCCTCTCTCTCTCTAACCCAGGGATCACTGGACTGTGATCAGGAGCAGGAACCCTGGCTGATTTCCCCTCTCTCTCTCTAACCCAGGGATCACTGGACAGTGATCAGGAGCAGGAACCCTGGCTGATTTCCCCCCTCTCTCTCTCTAACCCAAGGATCACTGGACAGTGATCAGGAGCAGGAACAGTGTCTGATTTCCGCTCTCTCTCGAACCCAGGGATCACTGGACAGTGATCAGGAGCAGGAACCCTGGCTGATTTCCGCTCTCTCTAACCCAGGGATCACTGGACAGTGATCAGGAGCAGGAACCCTGGCTGATTTCCCCTCTCTCTCTCGAACCCAGGGATCACTGGACTGTGATGAGGAGCAGGAACCCTGGCTGATTTACTCTCTCTCTAACCCAGGGATCACTGGACAGTGATCAGGAGCAGGAGCCCTGGCTGATTTCCCCTCTCTCTCTCTAACCCAGGGAGCACCGGACAGTGATCAGGAGCAGGAACCCTGGCTGATTTCCTCTCTCTCTCTAACCCAGGGATCACTGGACAGTGATCAGGAGCAGGAACCCTGGCTGATTTCCCCCCTCTCTAACCCAGGGATCACTGGACAGTGATCAGGAGCAGGAACCCTGGCTGATTTCCCTCTCTCTCTCTAATCCTGGGATCGCTGGACAGTGATCAGGAGCAGGAACCCTGGCTGATTTCCCCTCTCTCTCTCTAATCCAGGGATCGCTGGACAGTGATCAGGAGCAGGAACCCTGGCTGATTTCCCCTCTCTCTCTCTAATCCAGGGATCGCTGGACAGTGATCAGGAGCAGGAACCCTGGCTGATTTCCCCTCTCCCTCTCTAATCCAGGGATCGCTGGACAGTGATCAGGAGCAGGAACCCTGGCTGATTTCCCCTCTCTCTCTCTAACCCAGGGATCACTGGACAGTGATCAGGAGCAGGAACCCTGGCTGATTTCCCCTCTCTCTCTAACCCAGGGATCACTGGACAGTGATCAGGAGCAGGAACCCTGGCTGATTTCCCCTCTCTCTCTCTAACCCAGGGATCACTGGACAGTGATCAGGAACAGGATCCCTGGCTGATTTCCTCTCTCTCTCTCTAACCTAGGGATCACTGGGCAGTGATCAGGTGCAGGAACCTGGCTGATTTCCTCTCTCTCTCTCTAACCCAGGGATCACTGGACAGTGATCAGGAGCAGGAACCCTGGCTGATTTCCCCTCTCTCTCTCTAACCCAGGGATCACAGGACAGTGATCAGGAGCAGGAACCCTGGCTGATTTCCCCTCTCTCTAACCCAGGGATCACTGGACAGTGATCAGGAGCAGGAACCCTGGTTGATTTCCCCTCTCTCTCTCTCTAACCCAGGGATCACTGGACAGTGATCAGGAGCAGGAACCCTGGCTGATTTCCCCTCTCTCTCTCTAACCCAGGGATCACTGGACAGTGATCAGGAGCAGGAACCCTGGCTGATTTCCCCTCTCTCTCTCTAACCCAGGGATCACTGGACAGTGATCAGGAGCAGGAACCCTGGCTGATTTCCCCTCTCTCTCTCTAACCCAGGGATCACTGGACAGTGATCAGGAGCAGGAACCCTGGCTGATTTCCCCTCTCTCTCTAACCCAGGGATCACTGGACAGTGATCAGGATCAGGAACCCTGGCTGATTTCCCCTCTCTCTCTCTAACCCAGGGATCACTGGACAGTGATCAGGATCAGGAACCCTGGCTGATTTCCCCTCTCTCTCTAACCCAGGGATCACTGGACAGTGATCAGGAGCAGGAACCCTGGCTGTTTTCCCCCCTCTCTCTCTAACCCAGGGATCACTGGACAGTGATCAGGAGCAGGAACCCTGGCTGATTTCCTCTCTCTCTCTAACCCAGGGATCACTGCACAGTGATCAGGAGCAGGAACCCTGGCTGATTTCTCCTCTCTCTCTCGAACCCAGGGGTCACTGGACAGTGATCAGGAGCAGGAACCCTGGCTGATTTCCCCTCTCTCTCTCTAACCCCTGGATCACTGGACAGTGATCAGGAGCAGGAACCCTGGCTGATTTCCCCTCTCTCTCTCTAACCCAGGGATCACTGGACAGTGATCAGGAGCAGGAACCCTGGCTGATTTCCCCTCTCTCTAACCCAGGGATCACTGGACAGTGATCAGGAGCAGGAACCCTGGCTGATTTCCTCCCTCTCTCTCTAACCCAGGGATCACTGGACAGTGATCAGGAGCAGGAACCCTGGCTGATTTCCCCTCTCTCTCTCGAACCCAGGGGTCACTGGACAGTGATCAGGAGCAGGAACCCTGGCTGATTTCCCCTCTCTCTCTCTAACCCAGGGATCACTGGACAGTGATCAGGAGCAGGAACCCCGGCTGATTTCCCCTCTCTCTCTAACCCAGGGATCACTGGACAGTGATCAGGAACAGGAACCCCGGCTGATTTCCCCTCTCTCTCTAACCCAGGGATCACTGGACAGTGATCAGGAGCAGGAACCCTGGCTGATTTCCCCTCTCTCTCTCTAACCCAGGGATCATGGACAGTGATCAGGAGCAGGAACGCTGGCTGATTTCCCCTCTCTCTCTCTCGAACCCAGGGATCACTGGACAGTGATCAGGAGCAGGAACCCTGGCTGATTTCCGCTCTCTCTAACCCAGGGATCACTGGACAGTGATCAGGAGCAGGAACCCTGGCTGATTTCCCCTCTCTCTCTCGAACCCAGGGATCACTGGACTGTGATGAGGAGCAGGAACCCTGGCTGATTTACTCTCTCTCTAACCCAGGGATCACTGGACAGTGATCAGGAGCAGGAGCCCTGGCTGATTTCCCCTCTCTCTCTCTAACCCAGGGAGCACCGGACAGTGATCAGGAGCAGGAACCCTGGCTGATTTCCTCTCTCTCTCTAACCCAGGGATCACTGGACAGTGATCAGGAGCAGGAACCCTGGCTGATTTCCCCCCTCTCTAACCCAGGGATCACTGGACAGTGATCAGGAGCAGGAACCCTGGCTGATTTCCCTCTCTCTCTCTAATCCTGGGATCGCTGGACAGTGATCAGGAGCAGGAACCCTGGCTGATTTCCCCTCTCTCTCTCTAATCCAGGGATCGCTGGACAGTGATCAGGAGCAGGAACCCTGGCTGATTTCCCCTCTCTCTCTCTAATCCAGGGATCGCTGGACAGTGATCAGGAGCAGGAACCCTGGCTGATTTCCCCTCTCCCTCTCTAATCCAGGGATCGCTGGACAGTGATCAGGAGCAGGAACCCTGGCTGATTTCCCCTCTCTCTCTCTAACCCAGGGATCACTGGACAGTGATCAGGAGCAGGAACCCTGGCTGATTTCCCCTCTCTCTCTAACCCAGGGATCACTGGACAGTGATCAGGAGCAGGAACCCTGGCTGATTTCCCCTCTCTCTCTCTAACCCAGGGATCACTGGACAGTGATCAGGAACAGGATCCCTGGCTGATTTCCTCTCTCTCTCTCTAACCTAGGGATCACTGGGCAGTGATCAGGTGCAGGAACCTGGCTGATTTCCTCTCTCTCTCTCTAACCCAGGGATCACTGGACAGTGATCAGGAGCAGGAACCCTGGCTGATTTCCCCTCTCTCTCTCTAACCCAGGGATCACAGGACAGTGATCAGGAGCAGGAACCCTGGCTGATTTCCCCTCTCTCTAACCCAGGGATCACTGGACAGTGATCAGGAGCAGGAACCCTGGCTGATTTCCCCTCTCTCTCTCTCTAACCCAGGGATCACTGGACAGTGATCAGGAGCAGGAACCCTGGCTGATTTCCCCTCTCTCTCTCTAACCCAGGGATCACTGGACAGTGATCAGGAGCAGGAACCCTGGCTGATTTCCCCTCTCTCTCTCTAACCCAGGGATCACTGGACAGTGATCAGGAGCAGGAACCCTGGCTGATTTCCCCTCTCTCTCTCTAACCCAGGGATCACTGGACAGTGATCAGGAGCAGGAACCCTGGCTGATTTCCCCTCTCTCTCTAACCCAGGGATCACTGGACAGTGATCAGGATCAGGAACCCTGGCTGATTTCCCCTCTCTCTCTCTAACCCAGGGATCACTGGACAGTGATCAGGATCAGGAACCCTGGCTGATTTCCCCTCTCTCTCTAACCCAGGGATCACTGGACAGTGATCAGGAGCAGGAACCCTGGCTGTTTTCCCCCCTCTCTCTCTAACCCAGGGATCACTGGACAGTGATCAGGAGCAGGAACCCTGGCTGATTTCCCCTCTCTCTCTAACCCAGGGATCACTGGACAGTGATCAGGAGCAGGAACCCTGGCTAATTTCCCCTCTCTCTCTAACCCAGGGACCACTGGACAGTGATCAGGAGCAGGAACCCTGGCTGATTTCCCCTCTCTCTCTCTCTAACCCAGGGATCACTGGACAGTGATCAGGAGCAGGAGCCCTGGCTGATTTCCCCTCTCTCTCTAACCCAGGGATCACTGGACAGTGATCCGGAGCAGGAACCCTGGCTGATTTCCCCTCTCTCTCTCTAACCCAGGCATCACTGGACAGTGATCAGGAGCAGGAACCCTGGCTGATTTCCCCTCTCTCTCTAACCCAGGGATCACTGGACAGTGATCAGGAGCAGGAACCCTGGCTGATTTCCCCTCTCTCTCTCTCTAACCCAGGGATCACTGGACAGTGATCAGGAGCAGGAACCCTGGCTGATTTCCCCTCTCTATCTCTAACCCAGGGATCACTGGACAGTGATCAGGAACAGGATCCCTGGCTGATTTCCTCTCTCTCTCTCTAACCCAGGGATCACTGGACAGTGATCTGGAACAGGAACCCTGGCTGATTTCCCCTCTCTCTCTCTAACCCAGGGATCATTGGACAGTGATCAGGAGCAGGAACCCTGGCTGATTTCCCCTCTCTCTCTCTAACCCAGGGATCACAGGACAGTGATCAGGAGCAGGAACCCTGGCTGATTTCCCATCTCTCTAACCCAGGGATCACTGGACAGTGATCAGGAGCAGGAACCCTGGCTGATTTCCCCTCTCTCTCTCTAACCCAGGGATCACTGGACAGTGATCAGGAGCAGGAGCCCTGGCTGATTTCCCCTCTCTCTCTAACCCAGGGTTCACTGGACAGGGATCGGGAGCAGGAACCCTGGCTGATTTCCCCCCTCTCTCTCTAACCCAGGGATCACTGGACAGTGATCAGGAGCAGGAACCCCGGCTGATTTCCTCTCTCTCTCTAACCCAGGGATCACTGGACAGTGATCAGGAGCAGGAGCCCTGGCTGATTTCCCCTCTCTCTCTAACCCAGGGTTCACTGGACAGGGATCGGGAGCAGGAACCCTGGCTGATTTCCCCCCTCTCTCTCTAACCCAGGGTTCACTGGACAGGGATCGGGAGCAGGAACCCTGGCTGATTTCCCCCCTCTCTCTCTAACCCAGGGATCACTGGACAGTGATCAGGAGCAGGAACCCTGGCTGATTTCCCCTCTCTCTCTAACCCAGGGATCACTGGACAGTGATCAGGAGCAGGAACCCTGGCTGATTTCCTCTCTCTCTCTAACCCAGGGATCACTGGACAGTGATCAGGAGCAGGAACCCTGGCTGATTTCTCCTCTCTCTCTCGAACCCAGGGGTCACTGGACAGTGATCAGGAGCAGGAACCCTGGCTGATTTCCCCTCTCTCTCTCTAACCCCTGGATCACTGGACAGTGATCAGGAGCAGGAACCCTGGCTGATTTCCCCTCTCTCTCTCTAACCCAGGGATCACTGGACAGTGATCAGGAGCAGGAACCCTGGCTGATTTCCCCTCTCTCTAACCCAGGGATCACTGGACAGTGATCAGGAGCAGGAACCCTGGCTGATTTCCTCCCTCTCTCTCTAACCCAGGGATCACTGGACAGTGATCAGGAGCAGGAACCCTGGCTGATTTCCCCTCTCTCTCTCGAACCCAGGGGTCACTGGACAGTGATCAGGAGCAGGAACCCTGGCTGATTTCCCCTCTCTCTCTCTAACCCAGGGATCACTGGACAGTGATCAGGAGCAGGAACCCCGGCTGATTTCCCCTCTCTCTCTAACCCAGGGAGCACTGGACAGTGATCAGGAGCAGGAACCCCGGCTGATTTCCCCTCTCTCTCTAACCCAGGGATCACTGGACAGTGATCAGGAGCAGGAACCCTGGCTGATTTCCCCTCTCTCTCTCTAACCCAGGGATCATGGACAGTGATCAGGAGCAGGAACGCTGGCTGATTTCCCCTCTCTCTCTCTCTGACCCAGGGATCACTGGACAGTGATCAGGAACAGGAACCCTGGCTGATTTCCCCTCTCTCTCTAACCCAGGGAGCACCGGACAGTGATCAGGAGCAGGAACCCTGGCTGATTTCCTCTCTCTCTCTAACCCAGGGATCACTGGACAGTGATCAGGAGCAGGAACCCTGGCTGATTTCCCCCCTCTCTCTCTAACCCAGGGATCACTGGACAGTGATCAGGAGCAGGAACCCTGGCTGATTTCCCCTCTCTCTCTCTAATCCTGGGATCGCTGGACAGTGATCAGGAGCAGGAACCCTGGCTGATTTCCCCTCTCTCTCTCTAATCCAGGGATCGCTGGACAGTGATCAGGAGCAGGAACCCTGGCTGATTTCCCCTCTCTCTCTCTAATCCAGGGATCGCTGGACAGTGATCAGGAGCAGGAACCCTGGCTGATTTCCCCTCTCTCTCTCTAATCCAGGGATCGCTGGACAGTGATCAGGAGCAGGAACCCTGGCTGATTTCCCCTCTCTCTCTCTAACCCAGGGATCACTGGACTGTGATCAGGAGCAGGAACCCTGGCTGATTTCCCCTCTCTCTCTCTAACCCAGGGATCACTGGACAGTGATCAGGAGCAGGAACCCTGGCTGATTTCCCCCCTCTCTCTCTCTAACCCAAGGATCACTGGACAGTGATCAGGAGCAGGAACAGTGTCTGATTTCCGCTCTCTCTCGAACCCAGGGATCACTGGACAGTGATCAGGAGCAGGAACCCTGGCTGATTTCCGCTCTCTCTAACCCAGGGATCACTGGACAGTGATCAGGAGCAGGAACCCTGGCTGATTTCCCCTCTCTCTCTCGAACCCAGGGATCACTGGACTGTGATGAGGAGCAGGAACCCTGGCTGATTTACTCTCTCTCTAACCCAGGGATCACTGGACAGTGATCAGGAGCAGGAGCCCTGGCTGATTTCCCCTCTCTCTCTCTAACCCAGGGAGCACCGGACAGTGATCAGGAGCAGGAACCCTGGCTGATTTCCTCTCTCTCTCTAACCCAGGGATCACTGGACAGTGATCAGGAGCAGGAACCCTGGCTGATTTCCCCCCTCTCTAACCCAGGGATCACTGGACAGTGATCAGGAGCAGGAACCCTGGCTGATTTCCCTCTCTCTCTCTAATCCTGGGATCGCTGGACAGTGATCAGGAGCAGGAACCCTGGCTGATTTCCCCTCTCTCTCTCTAATCCAGGGATCGCTGGACAGTGATCAGGAGCAGGAACCCTGGCTGATTTCCCCTCTCTCTCTCTAATCCAGGGATCGCTGGACAGTGATCAGGAGCAGGAACCCTGGCTGATTTCCCCTCTCCCTCTCTAATCCAGGGATCGCTGGACAGTGATCAGGAGCAGGAACCCTGGCTGATTTCCCCTCTCTCTCTCTAACCCAGGGATCACTGGACAGTGATCAGGAGCAGGAACCCTGGCTGATTTCCCCTCTCTCTCTAACCCAGGGATCACTGGACAGTGATCAGGAGCAGGAACCCTGGCTGATTTCCCCTCTCTCTCTCTAACCCAGGGATCACTGGACAGTGATCAGGAACAGGATCCCTGGCTGATTTCCTCTCTCTCTCTCTAACCTAGGGATCACTGGGCAGTGATCAGGTGCAGGAACCTGGCTGATTTCCTCTCTCTCTCTCTAACCCAGGGATCACTGGACAGTGATCAGGAGCAGGAACCCTGGCTGATTTCCCCTCTCTCTCTCTAACCCAGGGATCACAGGACAGTGATCAGGAGCAGGAACCCTGGCTGATTTCCCCTCTCTCTAACCCAGGGATCACTGGACAGTGATCAGGAGCAGGAACCCTGGCTGATTTCCCCTCTCTCTCTCTCTAACCCAGGGATCACTGGACAGTGATCAGGAGCAGGAACCCTGGCTGATTTCCCCTCTCTCTCTCTAACCCAGGGATCACTGGACAGTGATCAGGAGCAGGAATCCTGGCTGATTTCCCCTCTCTCTCTCTCACCCAGGGATCACTGGACAGTGATCAGGAGCAGGAACCCTGGCTGATTTCCCCTCTCTCTCTCTAACCCAGGGATCACTGGACAGTGATCAGGAGCAGGAACCCTGGCTGATTTCCCCTCTCTCTCTCTCTAACCCAGGGATCACTGGACAGTGATCAGGATCAGGAACCCTGGCTGATTTCCCCTCTCTCTCTCTAACCCAGGGATCACTGGACAGTGATCAGGATCAGGAACCCTGGCTGATTTCCCCTCTCTCTCTAACCCAGGGATCACTGGACAGTGATCAGGAGCAGGAACCCTGGCTGTTTTCCCCCCTCTCTCTCTAACCCAGGGATCACTGGACAGTGATCAGGAGCAGGAACCCTGGCTGATTTCCCCTCTCTCTCTAACCCAGGGATCACTGGACAGTGATCAGGAGCAGGAACCCTGGCTAATTTCCCCTCTCTCTCTAACCCAGGGACCACTGGACAGTGATCAGGAGCAGGAACCCTGGCTGATTTCCCCTCTCTCTCTCTCTAACCCAGGGATCACTGGACAGTGATCAGGAGCAGGAGCCCTGGCTGATTTCCCCTCTCTCTCTAACCCAGGGATCACTGGACAGTGATCCGGAGCAGGAACCCTGGCTGATTTCCCCTCTCTCTCTCTAACCCAGGCATCACTGGACAGTGATCAGGAGCAGGAACCCTGGCTGATTTCCCCTCTCTCTCTAACCCAGGGATCACTGGACAGTGATCAGGAGCAGGAACCCTGGCTGATTTCCCCTCTCTCTCTCTCTAACCCAGGGATCACTGGACAGTGATCAGGAGCAGGAACCCTGGCTGATTTCCCCTCTCTCTCTCTAACCCAGGGATCACTGGACAGTGATCAGGAACAGGATCCCTGGCTGATTTCCTCTCTCTCTCTCTAACCCAGGGATCACTGGACAGTGATCTGGAACAGGAACCCTGGCTGATTTCCCCTCTCTCTCTCTAACCCAGGGATCATTGGACAGTGATCAGGAGCAGGAACCCTGGCTGATTTCCCCTCTCTCTCTCTAACCCAGGGATCACAGGACAGTGATCAGGAGCAGGAACCCTGGCTGATTTCCCATCTCTCTAACCCAGGGATCACTGGACAGTGATCAGGAGCAGGAACCCTGGCTGATTTCCCCTCTCTCTCTCTAACCCAGGGATCACTGGACAAAGATCAGGAGCAGGAACCCTGGCTGATTTCCCCTCTCTCTCTCTCTAACCCAGGGATCACTGGACAGTGATCAGGAGCAGGAACCCTGGCTGATTTCCCCTCTCTCTCTCTAACCCAGGGATCACTGGACAGTGATCAGGAGCAGGAACTCTGGCTGATTTCCCCTCTCTCTAACCCAGGGATCACTGGACAGTGATCAGGATCAGGAACCCTGGCTGATTTCCCCTCTCTCTCTCTAACCCAGGGATCACTGGACAGTGATCAGGATCAGGAACCCTGGCTGATTTCCCCTCTCTCTCGAACCCATGGATCACAGGACAGTGATCAGGAGCAGGAACCCTGGCTGATTTCCCCTCTCTCTCTAACCCAGGGGTCACTGGACAGTGATCAGGAGCAGGAACCCTGGCTGATTTCCCCTCTCTCTCTCACCCAGGGATCACTGGACAGTGATCAGGAGCAGGAACCCTGGCTGATTTCCTCTCTCTCTCTCTAACCCAGGGATCACTGGACAGTGATCAGGAGCAGGAACCCTGGCTGATTTCCCCTCTCTCTCTCACCCAGGGATCACTGGACAGTGATCAGGAGCAGGAACCCTGGCTGATTTCCTCTCTCTCTCTCTAACCCAGGGATCACTGGACAGTGATCAGGAGCAGGAACCCTGGCTGTTTTCCCCCCTCTCTCTCTCTAACCCAGGGATCACTGGACAGTGATCAGGAGGAGGAACCCTGGCTGATTTCCCCTCTCTCTCTCTAACCCAGGGGTCACTGGACAGTGATCAGGAACCCTGGCTGATTTCCCCTCTCTCTAACCCAGGGATCACTGGACAGTGATCAGGAGCAGGAACCCTGGCTGATTTCCCCTTCTCTCTCTAACCCTGGATCACTGGACTGTGATCAGGAGCAGGAACCCTGGCTGATTTCCCCTCTCTCTCTAACCCATGGATCACAGGACAGTGATCAGGAGCAGGAACCCTGGCTGATTTCCCCTCTCTCTCTCTCTCTGACCCAGGGATCACTGGACAGTGATCAGGAGCAGGAACCCTGGCTGATTTCCCCTCTCTCTCTAACCCAGGGGTCACTGGACAGTGATCAGGAGCAGGAACCCTGGCTGATTTCCCCTCTCTCTCTCACCCAGGGATCACTGGACAGTGATCAGGAGCAGGAACCCTGGCTGATTTCCTCTCTCTCTCTCTAACCCAGGGATCACTGGACAGTGATCAGGAGCAGGAATCCTGGCTGATTTCCCCTCTCTCTCTAACCCAGGGACCACTGGACAGTGATCAGGAGCAGGAACCCTGGCTGATTTCCCCTCTCTCTCTCTAACCCAGGGATCACTGGACAGTGATCAGGAGCAGGAACCCTGGCTGATTTCCTCTCTCTCTCTCTAACCCAGGGATCACTGGACAGTGATCAGGAGCAGGAACCCTGGCTGATTTTCCCTCTCTCTCTAACACAGGGAACACTGGACAGTGATCAGGAGCAGGAACCCTGGCTGATTTCCTCTCTCTCTCTCTAACCCAGGGATCACTGGACAGTGATCAGGAGCAGGAACCCTGGCTGATTTCCCCTCTCTCTCTCTAACCCAGGGATCACTGGACAGTGATCAGGAGCAGGAACCCTGGCTGTTTTCCCCCCTCTCTCTCTCTAACCCAGGGATCACTGGACAGTGATCAGGAGCAGGAAATCTGGCTGATTTCCCCTCTCTCTCTCTAACCCAGGGGTCACTGGACAGTGATCAGGAACCCTGGCTGATTTCCCCTCTCTCTAACCCAGGGATCACTGGACAGTGATCAGGAGCAGGAACCCTGGCTGATTTCCCCTTCTCTCTCTAACCCTGGATCACTGGACTGTGATCAGGAGCAGGAACCCTGGCTGATTTCCCCTCTCTCTCTAACCCAGGGATCACTGTACAGTGATCAGGAGCAGGAACATTATAAAACACTGTGTGATACTGAACTACATAATATAATATAATCTTTATTAGAGCCACAAGTATGCTTATATTTAAAAAAAAAAAATTTTTATTGACGTTTTCACACAATATCAACAACAAAATGAAAAAGGAACCCAATAGAATTAATTACAAAACAAAATAAAATACCCCCGTGCCCCCTCCCCCCTATACATAAATAATAAATTAACACCCCGAAACACATAGCAAATATATACACCCCCCAGTGTAGACAAACAGAAATAAAATAACCCCCCCCCTGTAGAAGCCAAGTATTTCAAATACAACTCGTATAGATAAAAGATAGCTGTTTAAGCATAAATGTTGAGCCCCACTTTTAATACCCATTTGTACAGCATAATTAATTTATAGGAATCTTAACCTGTCGAACTACGCCAAGTTTGGGGGAAACTTAGTTGATGAATCAAGTCCTGGCGCAATACGACAAGTTATAAGATTTGTACTATTTGTAGACTGTGTTAAGTTGTTCGATTCCTTGTATTATTCGACTGTGTAAAGTCGAAGGAATTTATATCATCTCTGCTATTCGGTTATCAGTAGCACTTTGCGAATACTGGAACTCAGCAGAAATTTGCAGTATAAACTCCTCAGGTGCCAAAAAGAATTGTTTTATTTGTAGTCGCTTGATTACAATTTGAAAGTCATTTAAAAGGCAATTCGTAGACAATTCGAAGCTTTCAGAGAATTACAGACATTATCTTTCTTTGCTTAGGCAGACGGCTCGAAAGTAACTTTTAAAAGGTCAAAGTCTGGCAATGAAACATGAAGAGAGAGAGAAAGCTAATCTTCAGCTAAACTCAAACTCAAAGTCAAAAGTGGACTAACATCACTGACACAGACTGTTAGACTGACAGAACCCCCAAAAGACATAAACTAAAATGGAGACTAGAATCAAAGGCAAAAACTGACTAAACTAACAGAAAGACAACACAGCACAACACACCTTCAAAGACAATAAAACCACAGACAACACACTAAAAACTAAACTTAACCTACAAAGACAATACTCACAAAGACAACAAAAACCCCAACCTAACCTAAAATGGCTGGGAGAAACTTTTCAGTTATACACTTTCATATCTGTCTTAAGTCATCTAATTACACCCCAATATAATCCTAATTGGTTTGGGTTAGACTCAAACACATTTGATTTGATGGCAAGCCGTCCATCTTCAATGTGCAACATCAGCTTTTCTGACCCAGCTGTTATCTGCATTGTGAACAATGGTGCCTTCATGTTGCTGTGTATTCAATCCCTTGGCCTTGACAATTAGCACAAGCAGTGTCAAATTATCTTGCAACTGTGCTTTTTTTAATGTCACACTGTCTTTGAAAATATGCATTTGCCAGAACAACGGACTTCAGTATAAGTGAATTATGCTGTACAAATGGGTATTAAAAGTGGGGCTCAACATTTATGCTTAAACAGCTATCTTTTACCTATACGAGTTGTATTTGAAATACTTGGCTTCTACACCCCCCCCCCCCCCCCCCCCCCCCGCCCCGGGTTGCTGCTGCTGCTGACCATTGTCTACCGTTCTGCCAGGAAGTCCAAGAACGGTTGCCACCGCCTGAAAAACCCTTGCTCCGATCCCCTTAAGGCAAATTTCACCCTCTCCAATTTAATGAACCCCGCCATATCATTGATCCAGGATTCCACGCTTGGGGGCCTCGTATCCTTCCACTGAAGAAGAATCCTTCGCTGGGTTACCAGGGATGCAAAGGCCAGAATTCCGGTCTCTTTCGCCTCCTGCACTCCCGGCTCCCCTGCAACCCCAAATATTGCGAGCCCCCAGCCCGGTTTGACCCTGGATCCTACCATCCTCGACACCGTCCTCGCTACACCCCTCCAAAATTCCTCCAGCGCTGGGCATGCCCAGAACATATGGGTGTGGTTTGCCGGGCCCCCTGAACACCTAACACACTTGTCCTCACCCCCCAAAAAACGGCTCATCCTTGTCCCGGTCATGTGTGCCCTGTGCAGCACCTTAAACTGTATGAGGCTGAGCCTCGCGCACGAAGAGGAAGAGTTCACCCTCCCTAGGACATCTGCCCACGTCCCCTCCTCAATCTCCTCCCCCAACTCCTCCCACTTACCTTTCAACTCCACAACTGAGGCCTCCTCCTCCTCCTGCATCACCTGGTAAGTTTCCGAGATCTTCCCCACTCCCACCCACCCCCCCGAGAGCACCCTGTCCTGTACCGCGCGTGGCAGCAGCAGCAGCAGCGGGAATTCCACCACTTGCCGCCTGGCAAACGCCCTTACCTGTAGATACCTAAAGGTGTTCCCCAGGGGGACCCCGTACTTCTCCTCCAGCTCACCCAGGCTCGCGAACTTCCCATCCACAAACAGGTCCCCCAACCTTCTTATCCCTGCCCTGTGCCACCCCGAAAACCCTCCATCCATTCTCCCTGGGACAAACCGGTGGTTCCCCCGTATCAGGGTCCACACCAAGGCCCCCACTTCCCCCCTGTGCCGCCTCCATTGCCATCAAATTTTGAGGGTCGCCGCCACCACCGGGCTCGTGGTATACCTCCTTGGAGAGAGCGGCAGCGGCGCCATTGCCAGCGCCCCCAGACTCGTACCCACACAAGACGCTGTCTCCAGCCTCTTCCATGCAGCCCCCTCCATCACCCACTTGCGCACCATCGCCACATTGGCGACCCAGTAGTACCCACAGAGGTTGGGCAGTGCCAGCACCCCCCCCCATCCCTACTCCGCTCCAGGAACACCCTTCTCACCCTCTGAGTCCCTCGCGCCCACACAAACCCCGTTATGCTCCTTTTGACCCGCCTAAAGAAGGCCTTCGGGATAAACACGGGGAAGCACTGGAGCAGGAACAAAAACCTTGGGAGCACCGTCATTTTGATTGACTGCACCCTACCCGCCAGGGTCAGCGGCAACGCGTCCCACCTCTTGAACTCCTCCTCCATTTGCTTTTTAAAAAAAAATATATTTATTAAAGTTTTTTAACACAATTTTTCTCCCTTACAAACAATAACCCCCCCCACAACCGAGAAATCGCGCAGAGCAAGATATATACATGGCAAAATGATATATTTACACAGCTTTGTACACTGGCCCTCACCCGTACGTGCCAGTTTCCCCAACCCTTCATGTTATCTCTTGCTCATCCACCCTCCCAGGCAGTCCGCCCCCCCCCCCCCCCCGCTCCCCCCCTCCCCCCCCTCCCCCCCCCTCCCAGGACGCCCCCCCCCAAGGTTGCTGCTGCTGCTGACCAACCTTCCTCTAACGCTCCGCGAGGTAGTCTAGGAACGGTTGCCACCGCCTGTAGAACCCCTGCGCAGACCCTCAAGGCAAACTTTATCCTCTCCAACTTTATGGACCCAGCCATGTCATATATCCAGGCCTCCAGGCTGGGGGGCTTCACCTCCTTCCACATTAGCAAGATCCTTCGCCCGGCTACTAGGGATGCAAAGGCCAGAGTGCCGGTCTCTTTCGCCTCCTGCACTCCCGGTTCGTCCACTACTCCAAATATTGCTAGCCCCCAGCTTGGCTTGACCCGGACTTTCACCACCTGAGATATTGCTCCCGCCACTGCAGTGCCGGGCATGACCAAAACATATGGACATGGTTCGCCGGGCTCCCTGAGCACCTTCCACATCTGTCCTCTACCCCAAAGAACCTACTCAACCTCGCCCCCGTCAAGTGCGCTCTGTGAACCACCTTAAATTGTATCAGGCTGAGCCTGGCACACGAGGAGGAGGAATTAACCCTACCTAGGGCATCAGCCCACAGACCTTCCTCGATCTCCTCCCCCAGCTCCTCCTCCCATTTACCCTTCAACTCTTCTACCAGCGCTTCCCCCTCTTCTTTCAACTCCTGGTGTATTGCCGACACCTTGCCCTCCCCGACCCATACACCCGAGATCACCCTATCTTGAACTTCTTGGGCCGGGAGCAACGGGAATTCCCTCACCAGTTGCCTCACAAAAGACCTCACCTGCATATATCTAAAGGCATTTCCCGGGGGTAACTCAAACTTCTCCTCCAGTGCCCCTAGGCTCGCAAAAGTCCCGTCAATGAACAGGTCCCCCATTCTTCCAATCCCCGCCCGATGCCAGCTCTGGAACCCCCCGTCCATCGTCCCTGGGACAAACCGGTGGTTACCCCTGATCGGGGACCACACCGATGCTCCCATTGCACCCCGGTGCCGTCTCCACTGGCCCCAGATCCTTAGCGTTGCCGCCACCACCGGGCTCGTGGTGTACCTTGTCGGCGAGAACGGCAGCGGTGCCGTCACCAACGCCCCCAGGCTCGTTCCCTTACAGGACACCATCTCCATCCTCTTCCATGCCGCCCCCTCTCCCTCCATAACCCACTTGCGGATCATCGCCACATTTGCTGCCCAGTAGTAGCTCCCCAGGTTTGGCAGCGCCAACCCTCCTCGGTCCCTACTGCGTTCCAGGAACCCTCTCCTTACTCTCGGGGTCTTATTCGCCCACACAAACCCCATAATACTCCTGCCTACTCTCTTAAAAAAGGCCTTAGTGATCACGATGGGAAGGCACTGAAACACAAACAGAAACCTCGGAAGGACCACTATTTTGTCCGACTGCACTCTACCCGCCAGCGAGAGCGGTAACATGTCCCATCTTTTGAAATCCTCCTCCATCTGCTCCACCAACCTCGTCAGATTCAGTTTATGTAGGGTCCCCCAACTCCTGGCTGTCTGGATCCCCAGATACCGAAAGCTCCCCTCCACCCTCCTGAGCGGTAGGTCCCCTATCCCTCTTTCTTGGTCCCCCGCCTGTAATACAAAGAGCTCACTCTTCCCTACATTATAGCCCGAAAACTCCCCAAACTCCCTTAGAGTCTATATGACCTCCACCATCCCCTCCATTGGATCCGCCACGTACAGCAACAGGTCATTCGCATATAGCGACACCCGGTGCTCTTCTCCCCCTCGGATCACCCCCCTCCATTTATTAGACTCCCTCAATGACATGGCCAATGGTTCGATCGCCAATGCGAACAACGGGGGACAGGGGGCACCCCTGCCTCGTCCCTCGGTACAGTCAAAAGTACTCCGACCTCCGCCGGTTCATCGCTACATTCGCCATCGGGGCTCTGTAAAGGAGCTTAACCCAGTTGATAAACCCTACCCCGAACCCAAACCTACGCAGCACCTCCCAGAGGTACTCCCACTCTACTCGGTCAAAGGCCTTCTCCGCGTCCATAGCTGCCACTATCTCCGCCTCTCCCTCCTCCGATGGCATCATTATCACGTTTAAGAGCCGCCTTTTTACAAATCCCGTCTGGTCCTCGTGGATCACCCCCAGGACACAGTCCTCGATCCTTCTCCTCCATTTGCTCCACCAGCCTTGTGAAATTAAGCCTATGCAGGGCCCCCCAGCTCCTGGCCAACTGGACCCCCAAATACCTGAAGCTCTTCTCCGCCCTTTTTGGTGGGAGCTCGCCAATCCCCCTCTCCTGGACCCCTGGGTGAACCACGAACAGCTCGCTCTTCCCCATGTTGAGCTTGTACCCTGAGAAATCCCCGAAGCCCCTGAGGATCCTCATTACCTCCGGCATTCCCCCCACCGGGTCCGCTACATATAGCAGCAGGTCGTCCGCATAGAGCGACACCCTATGCTCCTCCCCACCCCGCACCAACCCCCTCCAGTTCCTCGACTCCCTCAGTGCCATAGCCAGGGGTTCAATCGCCAGTGCGAAGAGCAGGGGGGACCGGGGGGACCCCTGCCTCATTCCTCGGTGCAACCGAAAGTACTCAGACCTCCTCCTGTTTGTGGCCACACTCGCCATCGGGACCTCACACAACCTAACCCACCTGACGAACCCCTCCCCAAACCCAAACCTCTTCAGCACCTCCCACAAGTACCCCACTCTACCCTATCGAAGGCCTTCTCAGCGTCCATCGCCACCACTATCTCCGCCTCCCCCTCCCTCGCCGGCATCATAATAACGTTCAGGAGCCTCCGCACATTCGCGTTCAACTGCCTCCCCTTCACGAACCCCGTCTGGTCTTCGTGGATTACCTGTGGCATACAATCCTCAACCCTCGTGGCTAAGACCTTCGCCAGCACCTTAGCATCAACGTTTAGCAACAAAATCGGCCTGTAAGACCCACACTGCAGGGGATCCTTGTCCCGCTTCAGGATCATGGAGATCAGTGCCCAGGACATCGTCGGGGGCAAAGCCCCCCCCCACTCCCTTGCCTCATTGAAGGTCCTAATCAGCAACGGGCCCAACAGGTCGACATATTCTTTGTAGAATTCGACCGGGAAACCGTCTAGCCCCGGTGCCTTCCCTGCCTGCATGCTCCCTATCCCTTTGGCCAGCTCCTCCAGCCCTATCGGGGCCCCCAGTCCCGCCACCAGTCCCTCCTCCACCTTCGGAATCTCAATTGGTCCAGAAAGCGGCCCATCCCTCCCTCCTCCCGTGGGGGCTCTGACCGATACAAAGAACAAAGAAAAGTACAGCACAGGAACAGGCCCTTCGGCCCTCCAAGCCCGCGCCGACCATGCTGCCCGACTTAACTACAATCTTCTGCACTTCCTGGGTCCGTATCCCTCTATTCCCATCCTATTCATGTATTTGTCAAGATACCCCTTAAATGTCACTATCGTCCCTGCTTCCACCACCTCCTCCGGCAGCGAGTTCCAGGCACCCACTACCCTCTGTGTAAAAAAATTACAGTTCCTCATAAAAGTCTCTGAAGACCCCATTGATGCTAACCCCACTCCGCACCACGCTCCCTCCCCTATCCTTAACTCCCCCGATCTCCCTGGCTGCGTCCCGCTTCTGAAGCTGATGCGTCAGCATCCGGCTTGCCTTTTCCCCATACTCGTAGACCGCCCCCTGGGCCTTCCTCCACTGCACCTCCGCCTTCCTGGTGGTCAACAGGTCGAATTTGGCCTGGAGGCTGCTCCTCTTCCTCAACAATCCTTCCTCAGGTTCTTCCGCATACCTCTTGTCTACCCTCACCATCTCCCCCACCAGCCTCTCCCTCTCCCCTCCGCTCCCTCCGCTCCTTGTGGGCCCTAATGGAGATCAGCTCTCCCCTCACCACCGCCTTCAGTGCCTCGCATACCATCCCCACACGGGAAAAAGTCGATTCGAGAATAAGCCTGATGGACATGCGAGAAGAATGAACATTCCCTGGCCCCCGGCCTTGCAAATCTCCAAGGGTCCACCCCTCCCATTTGGTCCATAAATCCCCTCAACACTCTAGCCGCCGCCGGCCTCCTACCCGTCCTAGACCTGGAGCGATCCAGTGCCGGATCCAGCACCGTGTTAAAGTCCCCCCCCCATTAACAGGCCCCCCACTTCCAAGTCCGGGATCCTACCCAACATATGCCGCATAAACCCCGCATTGTCCCAGTTCGGGGCGTGCACCAGTACCACCCTCGCTCCCTGCAATTTACCACTTACCATTACGTACCTGCCGCCATTATCTGCCACAATGCTCAACGCCTCGAATGACACCTTCTTTCCCACCAAGATCGCCACCCCCCGATTTTTGGCATCTAGCCCCGAGTGAAACACCTGACCTACCCACCCTTTCCTCAATCTTACCTGGTCTGCCACCTTCAGGTGTGTCTCCTGGAGCATGACCACATCCGCCTTCAGCCCCTTCAGATGTGCGAACACGTGGGCCCGCTTGACCTGCCCGTTCAGTCCCCTTACATTCCAGGTTATCAGCCGGATCAGGGGGCTACCCGCCCCCCACCCCCGCCGACTAGACATGACCCCTCCTCGGCCAGCCATGCGCCCGCACCCCACACCCGGCCCGTTTCCCATGGCGGCAAACCCCCGTCCCAACCCCCTCTACTCGCTCCAGCTCCCCCTTGACCATACCAGCAGCAACCCGCAGCCCCCCCGCCCCCCCCCCCCCCCCCCCCAGCTAGGACCCCTCCTAGCTGCCTTGCTCCCCCCATTGCACTCCCGCAAGTCAGCTGACTCCTGCTGGCCCCGGCCACTCCCGCCTCTCCTTCGCGCCTCCCATTGTGGGTCATCCCCTCCTCCTCCATTACCCATCAGCAGGCTCTCCGCCTCCCCCTTCCATCACAATCGTGCGAAACAACCCTCGCTTCCCTGCCACATGCCCGGCCCCGCCACCTCTGACGCAGCTCCTTTTACAGGCCCAGTCCCCTCACCCCCGACTCGGGCCTCCCCCTCCCCGCGGGGCCCCATCCCCCCTACCGGCCATCCACCCCTACTCCATTTACTTGCCCCCCTCCAGGAGCCCACGCGACAGACCCAACCAAAACAGTGCCCAACCCACCCTAACCACCCACACCGAACCAAAAAGAAACAAGAGCAAAGACCCCCCCCCTCAAAATGTAACACACCAACAGCAATCCCCAACCACCCATCCCGACCCTCAGTTTGTGTCCAGCTTCTCGGCCTGAACAAAGGCCCCCGCCGCCTCCGGAGACTCAGAATAATGGTGCCGGTCCTTGTAGGTGACCCACAGACATGCCGGCTGCAACATGCCAAACTTCACCCCCTTCCTGTGCAGCACCGCCTTCGCTCGATTGTACCCGGCCCTCCTCTCCGCCACCTCCGCACTCCAGTCCTGATATATCCGAACCTCCGCGTTCTCCCACCTGCTGCTCCTCTCCTTCTTAGCCCATCTGAGCACACACTCCCGATCGACGAACCGATGGAACCGCACCAGCACCGCACGCGGAGGGTCGTTAGCCTTGGGCCTCCTCGCCAGCACTCTATGGGCCCCTTCCAGCTCCAGGGGCCCCTGGAAGGACCCCGCTCCTATCAGCGAGTTCAACATGGTGACCACATAGGTCCCCACGTCCGACCCCTCCAGCCCCTCCGGGAGGCCCAGAATCCGCAGATTCTTCCGCCTCGACCGATTCTCCATCTCCTCGAACCGCTCCTGCCATTTCTTGTGGAGCGCCTCGTGCGCCTCCACCTTTACCGCCAGGCCCAAGATCTTGTCCTCGTTATCGGAGATCTTTTGTCGGACCTCGCGGATCGCCACCCCCTGGGTTGTCTCGGTCTCCAGCAGCTTGTCAATAGAAGCCTTCATCGGCTCCAGCGGGTCCGCTTTGAGCTCCCTGATGCAGCGCTGGATAACCTCCTGCTGCTCCTGCGCCCACTGCATCCACGCTGCCTGGTCCCCGCCCGCCGCCATCTTGCTCTTCTTCCCTCGCACTTTCTTTGGGTTCACCACCGCTTTTTTAATCGCCCCGCTCCTGGTCCAAGCCATACACTGTTGGGGGAATGTTACAGTCTTCTTCCCACACCGGGAAATGTCGAATAAATGCCGTTGGGGGCCCTGAAAAGAGCCCAAAAGTTGTTCCAAGCGGGAGCTGCCGAACGTGCGACTTAGCTCTGCATAGCTGCAACCGGAAGTCCAAGTAGGCTGACATTAACACTGCAATGAAGTTACTGTGAAAATCTCCTAGTCGCCACATTCCAGCGCCTGTTCAGGTACACAGAGGGAGAATTCAGAATGTCCAATTGAATGTCCAATGAATAGGATGGGAATAGAGGGTTATGGACCCCAGGAAGTGTAGAAGATTTTAGTTTAGACGGGCAGCATGGTCGACACGGCTTGGAGGGCCGAAGGGCCTGTTCCTGTGCTGTACATTTCTTTGTTCTTCAATTCACCTAACAGCACATCTTTCGGGACTTGTGGGAGGAAACCAGAGCACCCGGAGGAAACCCACGCAGACACGGGGAGAACGTGAAGACTCCGCACAGACAGTGACCCAAGGCGGGAATCGAACCTGGGACCCTGGCGCTGTGAAGCAACAGTGCTAACCACTGTGCTACCTTGCCGATTACATAAGAAGATAGAAGTCAGAAAAACACGTTCAAAGAGGTAGATTTAATGAGGAGTGTGTTGAAGGAGGAGAGCACAGTAAAGAGGCACAGGGAGGGAATTTCACAGCTTGAGGCTGAGGAAACTGAAGGCAAGGCCTCCAAGAGTACAGCAATTAAAATCAGGAATGCAAAGGAGGCCAGAATCAGATGAGCTCAGATCTCGTGGGCGGTTATGGGCTGGAGGCAGTTACAGCGATAGGGAGGGCAAGGCCGTGGAAAGAATTTGCAAATAAGCATGAGAACATTAAGATCAAGATAATGGGCGCGATCTACCAGCCTCGCTGACGCAGACCCTGCTCCTGGGATCTACCAAAACATTTCTATGTCTGGTTTTGGTGATGTTTGATAGGTGTTTCCCGGTGCCTGCAGCACTGACAAAGACCCCGCTATCCAGCGCCACTTTGCTGTTTCATTTAGCCTCGCTGTCCGTTGTTTCAGCGCGCACGGACGAAGGGGATGGCACTTACTGCGGGTCAGGGACTTGGCAGCAGAGTTCTGGCTGGACCCAGCTTGTTGAGTGGTGTCCACGTTTGAGGTCGCCACATTCCGCTGCTTTCTGTCCATGTCGGTTTTCTCTCCTGGTTTGACTGAAGTGATTCACGCGTGAAGCGAGGTTCGAGTGAAGGGAGGAGACGGATGATTTTCTAAATTTTCTTTTAATAAATTTAGAGTACCCAATTTTCCCCCCCAACTTTTTAAGGGGCATTTAGCGCGGCCAATCCACCTACCCTGCACATCTTTGGGTTGTGGGGGTGAGACCCACGCAGACACGGGGAGAATGTGCAAACTCCACACGGACAGTGACCCAGAGCCGGGATTGAACCCGGGTCCTCGGCACCATGAGGCAGTAGTGCTAACCACTGCGTCACCGTGCCGTCCTCGAGGTGCGTGCCGATTCCTCACAACATTGACTGACACAGTCGTGCACGCCCTCTGTGACCAAAGTGTAAATCATTATTTTGGTTTCAGCATTTGAAGTTGATAGTTCGATTAATATATAAATGAATAAGAATTTTCTACAACGCGTTCTGAAATATTCGGTGTGTATCAGACATGTTGAACCTCACTGTGGGGCCTTGGTTCGTGAACAAGCCCCGATTTCAATCTCGTGGCCCACCGAGATGAAGGAGGGTCACTGACGGGCCCAGGTTGTCCATCACTGGTCTACACTGTCCCAGTGAGACAAGACCCTCATCACAAGCTGAGGACAATGACAACTCACTCACTAATCGTGTGGGATTGACCCTCACATTGAATTGACTTCTGTTAACTTGCGTTTTGAACATTCCGGGGAGTTTCATCAAAGTGTCCCACAGTGGTTAGCACTGCTGCCTCACAGCGCCAGGGTCCCGGGTTCGACTCCCGGCTTGGGTCACTGTCTGCGCGGAGTCTGCACGTTCTCCCCGTGCCTGCGTGGGTTTCCTCCGGGTGCTCCGGTTTCCTCCCACAGTCCAAAGACGTGCAGGTTAGGTGGATTGGCCATGATAGGGTTACGGGGTGAGGGCGGGGGAGTGGGCCGAGGGTAGGATCTCTTTTGGGGGTGCATTGCAAACTCGATGGGGCGAATGGCCTCCGGCTGCACTGCAGGAATTCTGTGGCAAATAACTTCCTCTGGTGGCAGAATGAAGGACAGTCTTGAAATCAGAGTGAGGCTATTGAAGGAGTAAATCAAGCAGTGATTCCTCACACCCGGGTCAGTGGAAAACTGTAACTCTCTCCCCAAAAGACTGGATACCGCCGGGAGGGGGGGTCTGTTGAAAATGTCAAGATTGAGATAAATAGATTTTTGTTGGAAAAGGGAAATAAGGGTTTCAGAATCAAGGTGAGTCGCTGAAATTAAGAAATAGATATTCCACGATCGAACTGAATGGCAAGAAGGCCTTTCCTGTTTCAAGGTCAGGTTCGGGATCAAATTTAAAACCGAAATACCGTGGGGGCTGGACTCTGAGATAAAAACAGAGAATCCTGGAAAACCTCAGCAGGTCTGACAGCGTCTGTGGAGAGAGAAGGAGAACTAACGAGTTTCGAGTCTGGGTGACTGTTCAGAGCTGACGCGAGGGAGCGATGTGATGGGTTTCATTCTGTCCAGTAGAGGGTGTGGAGGAGATGGAGCAAAATAGCTCAGGGATAGGCTGGCGCCTGGGAGTCATTTGATAAAGATGTCAGATGCAAAACAAAGGAAGTGTTAGACATGCAAGAAGGTGCGAGTCCTGGCCTCTAGGCCAGGTGGCAGAATGTGTTGATAGTGTTCCGTGAAAGCAAAACATACAAACGGGAGTGTTTGTTGTCGGGGTTCATCCTGAGCAGCTCTGTGATGCAGGACTCTGTGCTCTACAGGAGGACACCCACCGACACAAACATCAACCGCTGCTGGAGGATCATCAACTCGGCGAAAGGCGCTCTTTGATCTGCCCGAAACTTGTTGACTATCCAGTGCACAGTGTTGACCATGACAGAGTGTTGCAGACAGACACATTTAAGGTCCAGGACTATGTGCTGAAGGATGAACTCAAGTTGGACAACAGCCACAGAGGCTTAATGGGAAAGGTCAATGTGTAAGGTCTTTCAACCACATCAAAGAGACGTAAGTCCCTTCCAAGCACTGAGTGCATTCCATTCTCTCAAGTGTGTGTTTTTGCTGCACTTCCCTCTCTTTGATGTGGTCAATGTTTACAAACATTGGGGTTTCACCTCTTAGGCCACTGAAGTGAAGGGATAGGAATGGATCAAAGCTGCCGATGGTTTTTACAGGCTGTCAATCACAAACCACTACTCCAAAGCTATGAATGGATTGGACACAGTGGATCTGTGGGATCCAGACACAGGCACAGCTTCGAATGGACACGTGGAGCTGCAAGGTAAGTATGACAGCTATAATGCTTCCCACTGCCCTCAGGCCTCCAGACAGGCATCCCATTTCTGGGATGGGGGTCTGTGTGGGGGCCCCCCTATTGCAGGGCCATTTGGGGTCCCCCATTACAGGGGACCCTGGGGGGGTCCCCCTATTACAGGGGACCCTGGGGGGGTCCCCCCTATTACAGGGGACCCTGGGGGGGTCCCCTTATTACAGGGGTCTTGGGGGGGACATGTCGGGTCACAGTACTTAGGGGTAGGGGGCCACCCAGGCAATCCGGGATTTGGGGACTGTAATGTGGTTGGGGGGGTCGGGCCGATGTGGGGGGCGGGGCGGGGAGGAGCCAGCCCTGGGACTCCGCTATCAGGCTACCCACTCGGGATTCCCCTGGAAATCCCTCATATTCAGCTCCAGCCGTAACTTTGCACGGACTGGAACACTGAATTGCATCCCGCTGTACAACCCAAGGGGATCGTAAAACTGGGGCAATTCAGCTCCGGCGGGAGAACAATGGACGGGATTCTCCGTTTCCCATTCTGAGCACCCCCAGGCTGTCGGGAAATCCGGGAGCATCCTGCCGATAGAGAATCCAGACCATAGTCTCCCAAATGGAGAACCCCGCATGGAGCTTCACAACCTAATTAAGGGCAGCTATATTAAAGCAACGCATTCTGCCATCTGACCTTTCGGCCAGCATCAGCACCTTATTTGTATTTAGCGTTGCCATGGTCCCTGGCCATGCCATCACTGAGCTGCCACTGACCTCTGACCTCCTACTCTGCTCCATCTCTTTGTCCTATAAAATCCATCACATTTCCTCGTCTCTTCGGCTCCGAAGAGTCATTCAGACTCGAAACATTAACTCTGTTTCTCTCGCCACAGAAGCTGCCAGACCTGCTGAGATTTTGCAGTATTTTCCGGTTTTAATTTGGGATCAAACTTGGTTGTGAAGCCCCAACAGTTCAATATCTTGCCGGTTTAGCTCAGTTGGCTGGATGGTTGGCCCATGATGCAGAGCGAGGCCAGCAGCGTGGGTTCAATTCCCCTACCGGCTGTGGTTACTCTCAACCTCGCCCCTCGCCTGAGGTGCGGTGACCCTCGGGTTAAATCACCACCAGTCCAGCTCTCCCCCCTCAAAGGGGAAAGCAGCATCTGGGACTATGGTGACTTTACTTTTGCCTGTCTTCAACTTTTTAAGCTCTTAGAACCAGGAACAGGTACCAGAAGCCATCACTGGGACAATTCCCCGTCACATCGGAAAGAACGAAAAACATGTCAGTGGATAACAGGAAAGATGGGGAAGAAAATCCCAAATCTTCATTCACCCACCAGATGGCGCTGCAGGGTCACAGTCAGATTCAGCTCCTAATTTCCTGCATTGGGAATGGGGAGAGTAGGGGAAACGGAGTGGGGGGGGGGGACCAGAGTTGTGGGGGAGGGGGGAAACTGAGTTGGTGGGGAGGGGTGGGGCAGAGTGGCAGGGGAGGGAGGGACCAGAGTGACGGGGGAGGGGGAAACTGAGTGGCGGGTCTTACATGGCGGAGGCTCCTCGCGTACCCGTCCTGCGAAATAGTGCCCGCCTTTGGCTGGCTCGCGCGCCCCGGACCACCCTCCCACAGTGCCCACAGCCCCTAATAAAGTCCCCCCTGCCCGCGGATCGGCCCTCCCCTGGCTGTGGCGGCGCTGGACTGAGTCCGCCACGCCGAGTCCTCGACAGGTGGGACCATGAGAGACCCACGCCGTCGGGAACTCGCCCGGTCGGGGACGGAGCATCGGGGGGGCGGGCACCAGGCAATGCCCTGACGTCGTCGATACGTGGCGCGGCGTACTCTCTGAGTACGCTGCTATGGAGGGGACGGAGCAGCTACCTTATCGATGCTCCTCATTATTTTATAGACCTCGATAAGATCACCCCAAGCCTCCTACGCTCCAGGGAAAAACATCCCAGTCGGCTCAAGGACACAATGGGCTGGATTCTGTGGTCGCCGACGCCGACAGCACGTTCGCCAGTCAGCCGGAGAATCAGACTTCCCGACCAAACCGGGGGCGGCGCTGCTTTCGCGATCCTCCTGATTAACTCTCATCCACTACCTCCCTCGAATCGTTAAGATTATCAGATATTCCTCTCAAAGGAACACGTTGAATGTCAGCTCAGTACTCACCTTTCTCCTCTCTCTTGGCTTCAGCTGAGCCCTGGAATCTGAAACAAGAGAGTCAATGTTTTAGGAAGTGGAACTGGACACTGACTGTCGTGTTGGGTGTTCCGATACACAAACGAACCAACACGGTAGTAGATGGTACAACTCTGTTTTATTGTTCTGAATAATAACAACTGTTAACTTCTGGCTGTGGTTTGCACTTCACCAGCTAACCTGTGGACCCAGCCCGAGCACTATCTTAGAGAGGCACTCAGCACATGGTGTATGTCTGAGTGGCGCGCTGTGAGCTCTGTGCTCTGAACTATCTCCTGCTGGAATGAGCGGGAACTGTGGTGTTCCCTGTTTTATAGTGCGTGTGCTCTCACTGGTGATTGGCTGCGATGTTATGTGTGTGCTGGTTGGTCCATCTACCTGTCCATCAGTGTGTGTGTGATTGCACCATGATATGTTGATATGGATATCATGACATCCCCCCTTTTCACAAGAATATGTGCCTACATGGTAATAAATATTGGTGTGTACTGAGTGCGGCTGAGTATGTGTGTGCAATATTTACAACATGTACATGAGGCTAAACTATATACATCGGAAGGTGTCAGGTGCAACAGAGCAACAAGGTTGTACCACGAACAAAACAAGTGCAAATAGCAAACATCGAAAGAGAACTTCTGGAACGACAAAAAGAGAAACACGTTAACATTATTGCACAACAATTCAGTGAGTCCAATGTGCAAACGGGCTCATAAGTCAAGTCTATCAGGTGGGCGATGAATTTGGGTTGACCGCCTCAAGGGTGGGTCAGGGTCCACCGGCTGAGGAATGGGCCTGGCCACGGGCGAGAGAAGAATAGGCAGAGTGGCAGGAAGCTCAACGAAGTCGACATCAGGGACAACAGGAGGGCGTGGCACCGGTGCATGATCCCATAGCCACGCGGCGGAGAACCTCGGCGGTTGCCGACCAGCCACCCTCCGGTAGGTGTTTGCGTACGTTGTCTCCAGGCGCCAGGGCAGGAAGGTCAGTTGCCCGAGTGTCATGTGCCACCTTCTGCTGAGCACGCTGTTGTTGCATCCTTCGCAGTACTGGAGCATGGTTGGGTTCAGGAACATGAATGGACGGTACAGTGGTCCTGAGGGTGTGACCCATCAACAGCTGGGCTGGTGAGAGGCCCATGGACAATGGGGCCGAGCGATAGGCCAGCAGGGCTAAACAGAAGTCAGATCCGGCATCAGCAGCCTTGCAGAGGAGCCGCTTCACGATGTGGACACCCTTTTCCGCCTTGCCATTGGACTGGGGATGCAGAGGGCTGGACGTCACGTGTGTGAAGCCATATGAAGTGGCAAAAGAAGACCATTCTTGGCTCGCAAAACAGAGCCCATTGTCCGACATGACGGTGAGCGGAATCCCATGGCGAGCGAAGGTTTCTTTCCATGCTCTGATTACAGCTGATGATGTCAAGTCGTGCAGGCGTATGACCTCCGGATAGTTGGGAAAATAGTCACTTATGATGACGTAGTCCCTGCCAAGCGCATGAAAAAGGTCCATGCCCACCTTCGCCCAGGGGGACGTGACCAACTCCTGGGGCTGACGGGTCTCAGGGGTTTGCGCCGGCTGAAACCTTTGGCAGGTGGGGCAGTTGAGCACCATGTTGGCGATGTCGTCACTGATGCCCGGCCAGTACACCGCCTCTCGGGCCCTCTGCCTGCACTTTTCAACTCCGAGATGGCCTTTGTGCAGTTGTTCGAGGACAAGCCGGTGCATGCTGTGTGGGATCACAATCCGGTCCAACTTTAGGAGGACACCATCAATGACGGCCAAGTCATCCCGGACATTGTAGAATTGTGGGCACTGCCCCTTGAGCCACCCTTCCGTCATGTGGCGCATCACACGTTGTAGAAGGGGGTCAGCCGCAGTCTCACGGCGAATGTGGGCCAGACGTGCGTCAGTAGCCGGCAGATTGGCCGATGTGAAGGCTACTTGTGCGTCGACCTGACAAACGAACCCTTCCGAGTCGGGCAGTGTGCTCACTGCTCTGGACAGGGCATCCGCGATGATGAGGTCCTTTCCCGGGGTGCAGACAAGTTGGAAGTCGTACCTCCGGAGCTTGAGCAGAATACGCTGGAGGCGAGGGGTCATATCGTTGAGGTCCTTCTGAATGATGCCGACCAGGGGGCGATGGTCGGTCTCCACAGTGAACTGAGGAAGACCATACACATAATCGTGGAATTTATCTATGCCGGTCAACAAACCCAGGCACTCCTTTTCAATCTGCGCATAGCGCTGTTCTGTGGGGGTCATGGCCCGCGAGGCATAGGCGACCGGGGCCCATGATGCGGTGTCGTCCCATTGCAGGAGTTCCGCCCCAATGCCGGACTGGCTGGCATCAGTCGAGATCTTTGTATCTCGAGTAGTGTCGAAGAACGCCAATACCGGGGCGGTGGTGAGCTCGATCTTGAGCTCCTCCCATTCCTTCTGGTGTGCGGGAAGCCACTGGAACTCCGTAGTCTTCTTCACCAGGTGGCGAAGAGCCGTTGTGTGGGAGGCAAGGTTGGGAATAAACTTCCCCAGGAAGTTGACCATCCCGAGAAAGCGTAGCACTGCCTTCTTGTCTGCCGGCTGTGGCATGGCTACAATAGCTGTCACTTTGTCTGCAGAGTGGACGCACTCCTGACCGGGATATGTGGTCCCCAGAAACATTAGCTCAGTTTGGCCAAAGGAACACTTGGCTCGGTTGAGGCGCAGGACGTGTTCTCGTATCCGCGCGAAGACACGCTGGAGACGACTGATGTGCTCCTGTGGTGTGGTGGACCAGATGATGACGTCATCAACATAGACGTGCACCCCTTCGATGCCCTCCATCATCTGTTCCATGATCCGATGAAACACCTCGGATGCTGAGATGATGCCAAACGGCATCCTATTGTAGCAGTATCTGCCAAAGGGAGTGTTGAAAGTGCACAGCTTCCTGCTGGACTGATCCAGCTGAATCTGCCAAAAACACTTTGAGGCATCAAGCTTGGTAAAAGTTTTAGCCCGGGCCATTTCGCTCGTGATCTCTTCCCGTTTGGGTATGGGGTAGGGTTCCCTCATGATGTTGTTGTTCAGGTCTTTCGGGTCGATGCAGATCCGGAGCTCGCCAGAGGGCTTTTTTACGCACACCATGGAGCTGACCCAAGGCGTTGGCTCCGTGACCCGGGAAAGCACTCCTTGGTCCTGGAGATCCTGCAGCTGCTGCTTGAGGCGGTCCTTGAGTGGTGCTGGGACTCGACGAGGTGCGTGAATGACCGGGATGGCGTCCGGTTTGAGCCGTATTCTGTAAGTGTTGGGCAGTGTGCCCATGCCCTCAAACCTGCTGGATGTGGGCGAGGAGCGAGTGGAGCTGCGCCCCGAAGTCTGCATCCAGGAAATCGGACGTGCCTTCTGGAGACAGAGTGTACCCGCTGAACGAGGTGGAGGATCTTGCACGACTGTGCAACTATCTCAAAAGACACTGTGGCTGTGTATGTATTGTGTGCCACCTCGAGCTGGCAGGATCCCATGGCCGGGATAACGTTTCCGTTATAATCAACCATCTGACAGCGGGATGGCCGAATCGGTGGTTTGACCTTCAAGGTGTGGAAGGCTGACCATGCGAGGAGATTGGCGGAGGCACCAGTGTCTAAACGGAATGTGATTGGTGATCGGTTGACCGTTAGGGTGGCACACCATTCATCGCCCGGATTAATGCTGTGCACTGGCATCGGCTGGTGGGTCCTGCTTGGGGACATCCGATTTCTGACTATTACCGCAATGCAGAAGGGTTCCCGGTCGTCGGTATCACCGGTCAGCACGTCATCAGGGTATGACACGGAGTATGGGCGCCCTGCGAGGCTGGCGGAATTGCGGAGCGTTGGCAGGTTGAGCTGCTCGACAGCAGGCAGCGTAGTGGCCCATCCTGCCACAGCGGAGGCATTGTCGCGCTTTGGCCGGACATTGCCGCTTTAAATGTGCGGATCCACAGTTGGCGCACGTCGTGATGTCATGGCGTTCGTTGCGCCACCGCGCATGCGCGGTGCGGTCTTGCATAGAGCGCGCCTGTGCGTCCCGTCCCTCTGCGTTGACGTCCCCTCTTTTGGTGCGTACAAGCGCGGGAGGCCTCGGAAAGCGCGCAAAATGGCCGCCCTCGTCCGGGCCGCGGGCCGGGAGGAACTCGATGGACTGGACCCGCTCGGCCTCGTAGGACCCCTGCCGTGCCGATTCGGCCGCTTGGAATTGGGAGTACCGGCTGGTCGCGTTTTCGTGGAGGACGCAGGTCTCGATGGCAGTCGCTAGGGTGAGGCGCTTTATTTTGAGGAGCTGCTGGCGTAGGGTGTCCGAGGTGACCCCAAAAACTATCTGATCCCGAATCATGGAATCGGAGGTGGCCTCATAGCCGCAGGACTGCGCGAGGATACGGAGGTGTGTCAAATAAGATTGAAAAAGCTCATCCTTACCCTGCAGGCGCTGCTGGAAGAGGTACCTCTCGAAGCTCTCATTCACTTCCACATTGAAGTGTTCCTCAAATTTTAGCAGGACTGTCTTGTACTTTGTCTTGTCCTCACCTTCCACGAATGCCAGGGAGTTGTAGATGTGGATGGCGTGTTGCCCCGCAGTGGAGAGGAGGAGGGCGATCTTCCTGGTGTCCGATGCATTCTCCCTGTCTGTGGCTTCTAGGAAGAGCTGGAAGGGCTGTTTAAACAGCTTCCAGTTGACGCCGAGGTTTCCAGCGATCCGGAGCGGCTGCGGCGGGCTGATGGTTTCCATGGCGCAGGATGGCAGGTTTCTGAAGAGGTGCAGGTAGGTCGCACAGTCGCTGGCGAGTTTCCAGTCCTGGTATCATGTCGTGTTGGGTGTTCCGATACACAAACGAACCAACACGGGTGTAGATGGTACAACTCTGTTTTATTGTTCTGTACAATAATAACTGTTAACTTCTGGCTGTGGTTCGTACTTCACCAGCTAACCTGTGGACCCAGCCCTAGCACTATCTTAGCGAGGCACTCAGTACATGGTGTATGTCTGAGTGACACGCTGTGAGCTCTGTGCTCTGAACTATCTCCTGGTAGAATGAGCGGGAACTGTGGTGTTCCCTGTTTTATAGTGCGTGTGCTCTCACTGGTGATTGGCTGCGATGTTATGTGTGTGTTGGTTGGTCCAACTGCCTGTCCATCAGTCTGTGTGTGATTGCACCATGATATGCTGATGTGGATATCATGACACTGACCTTCCATCTTGCAGCCCTGGGTTGAAGTTTTTGTCAGACATGGAGATGGTTAGATCATGAGGAGATCATTCAGCTCACCCAATCCCTCCTGACCCAGATCATGGCTGATCTGCTTCTTAACTTCGCATAATCCTACTTTGCACTTCCCAGTTCCACATTGAGACTGCAGACTGTTGGCAAGACTGACCCCTGAACTCCGCCCTGTCTCTTCCCTAAACTGTGGGCCCTGTTCTCCAATCCCTGCTGGTCCATTTTGATCCTATCTAGGGTTGGTGTACACACCCCTGCCCAGGAAATGGTGCCCAACAGACCAAGCGCCTGACAGCACCAGGGAAATATATTCACGGTGTCTGGCAGGTATCTTCCAGGTCACTATCACCCCCTGGGATCATGCAGTGGCACGGTGTCACAGTGGCTAGCACTGCTGTCTCACAGCACCAGGGTCCCGGGTTCGATCCCTGGCTGGGTCACTGTCTGTGTGGAGTCTGCACGCTCTCCCCGTGTCTGCGTGGGTTTCCTCCGGGTGCTCCGGTTTCCTCCCACAGACGTGCAGGTTAGGTTGGGAGTATGGGGATAAGGTGGGGGGAGTGGGCCTAGGTAGGGTGTTCTTTCAGAGGGTTGGTGCAGGCTCGAACGATTCAACGGAGTCTCTTCCAGGCCATTCTGTTCTGTTCATTTCAATCCACAATATCCTGACAGAATCTCCTTTAATGTTTCACTTCTTGCCACAGCAGGGTGAGGTTCGATTTGGGTTTGACCGGAACGCATTCAGTTTGCCGACTCTCACAGTGCGGCATGTGGAGGGTTGAAGCTGTAACCCTTCCGGGATTTTCTCAGCCAGGGGCAGCTGAGAGGTAGTATTTGAATGAGCTCCCCGGTTTGAAACAGTCGCAGAGCCCAGCAGCAGCGAAGGTGGCTCCTTGTGGGAGAGACTGGACCCTGCGGGGTGGGGGGGGGGGGAGTGCTTTCCTCGGAGTCTGGTGGAGGCTGCTCAGTATCAGGGCAGCCATCATCTTACTGAATGGTCGAGGGGCTGGGTGACCTCCTCCTGCTCCTCACTCATACATGAGCATGTTTGTATGTTCGTATTTAGCACATTGTACCTGTGCTAGATCTCTGACCGAGTTATCCAATTAATCCCACCCCCTCCTGTAAGTCCTTTTGGACAATCAGGTGCGTCACCGTGTCCCAGAGGGCAGCACCTTGCTCTAACCCAGGTATTGTGGATTCAATTAGGGGCAGAATCCCAGGCTGCCCCTCAGCACTGAGGGAGAGTGCTGTGTTGTCACAAATGCCCTCTCCGGCGGGTGTGAAAGATCCCGTGACCCCTATCCTGAGGAAGAGCGGAGGAGTTTCCCCCTGTGCCCTGGGGCCAGTATTTATTCCTCCTCGATCGACATGGCAAAAACAGATTGTGTGGTCATGATCAGATTGTTGTGCGTGGGATCTTGCTGTGGACAGGTTTGCTGCCACATTTCCTCCAGTAAAAAGCATTTCATTGGCCGTAGAGTTGCTTTGAGACATCCGATGGTTGTGGAAGGTGCTATATCAATGCAATTCATTCTCTCTTAATGCGTTTGGGATCACACCGTAGAGCGGTTTACTTCTGTTGCCTCCGTGTTTTGGAGATTTGATCATGTGACATGGGTCACATGACACTTGCTCATGAGATGTTTAATCGTGATATCTGCGCATTGTTTGTGGTTTTATTATTTTTCATGATTGAGTCTCTCAATATCGCTAAACCCTGAAAATAACATTTCACTTCCCGCTCTGTGGGTGATAAATTAGATCATTTATAATTCAAGAAGAGAATCCAAACAAAGATTTAAGGGTATGTGATGTTTAAATTATAACTAATTCTGTGGCATTGCTCACAATGAGAATCTCCAATATAACTGATTCAACAAAGACGTCATCAATCTCAATAACTTTGAACTGAGGTTTTTGCCCAATTTAATAGCCTTTTACAGAGGACAGCACGAACCCCCAATTCAATCCACTGATTCCCTTGCACACTCCACCCGATACCCACCGACTGGGGGGGAGGCCTCCTCGAGATGAAGCAACAAAGCTGCTCCGCTCTGCGAATCAAATATATTAAACAACTGCACAAACGGGACTGTTAGCAAGCTGTTAATCTTAGAACCATAGAATCCCTACAGTGCAGGAGGGGGCCATTCAGCCCGTCGAGTCTGCACTGACCCTCCGAAAGAGCATCTAACCCAAACCCATTCCCCCGTCCTATCCCCGCAACCCATCCCCCCACCTAACCTGCACATCTTTGGGCTGGGGCGCTGTGAAACAGCGGTGCTAGACCCTGTGTCACCGTGAAGCCTCTTCCTTTGGGGACGAGAAGGTTGTGAACAGTGCGGTGTTCTTTGTGATTCAACCGAACATGATCTGATCCCGAATTAACGAATCCGTTATGGGGGCAAAGTTACAAGACTGAGCTCTGAGCCTTAAATCAGTGACAAATGAATCAATCGATTCTCCTTTTAGCTTCAGCCATTTTTAAAACATGTTTCATTCACTTGCACTTCACAATGAACATCGAATTTCTTCATGACCCGCTCATATTTTTTCTTATCCTCACTGTGTTCAAACTCAAACGAATTATATATTTCTAACACCTGCCGTCCAGCCACATTTAGGAGGAGTGCGATTTTGCGATGATCAGGAGCTGATTCTAACGTGGAGGCAGATAAAATAACTTCAAATTGCTGTTTGAAAGTTTTCCAGTTTAGACTTGGTTTACTGGGCATCCTGAAGTGCTCTGGCTTTTTCAGACCTTCCATCTTACGATCTGTAACTTGGTGCTGTCTCCGAGATTCTGTTGAGTAGCGTGATTCTACTTCTTCTTTTCTTCTTTGAAGCTAATCTAACTTTCTAAACTAACTGCTATACTTTTAGGAACACACTTCTGGTACCATGTGATTCTGTTATCAGAATGGATGCCGCAGTGTTCACAAAGACCACAGAAGCTAAGTTCAATAAGAAGGCTAAGATTTATTACAGTACTTATTAAAGCTCAACTACTTACCAGTATAGCAAGCAATAATCTAGTAATCTACAATTTACACTCTAGTAACACTAGTCTCTACACTCTATCTATAACTGTACTCTGCTCTGCATTCTCTCCGGCCCTCTCCTAGAAGCCTGAGAGTCAGTGCTTTATATAGTTCTGCATCTAGCTCCATTTAGTGGTCAATTCTGATGTTACTTGACCCTTTATATTCTAGATACTCTACATAATGTCAGAAACAGGTTTGATAAAAGGGTTCAAAATCATGAGGAGTTTGGACAGAGTTGACATGGAGAACGCGGAAAGATCGAGAAGGAGAGGGCACAGATGATGGTAACTGGCAAAAGAAGCAGTAGGGAGGCGAGGAACAGCGAGTGGTCAGGATGTGAATTGTGGTGTCCGAGAATGTGATAGAGGCAGGCTCAACTGAGGCTTTCGAAAGGGAATGGGATCATTATGTTGAAGGAAGAATGTGCAGGGTTGCGGGGAGAAGGTGGGGGAGTGGACCTGCTGTTAGGCCTCGCCCACGTTTGTGTGGATCGGTGCTGAACGGCGCCATGGCGAGGACTCCCCGGCGCAGGCGTTCATTCCCGGGCCTTGGGAGAATCGGCGCCGATATATTTAAGTGCGCCTAACTGCTCATTTAAATATGCAAATGTGGACCACGCCAGCGAGGGCGAGATCCAGACCGGGAGGTCTCACAAGGCGTTCTGAAGTCTGACTCGCAAATCCCGCGAGTGGTCTCTCGTGGGATTTAATGGCCTCCTCGCATCGCCACGTCGGGCGTGACAAAGGGGGGACAATCACGACCAGAGTTAACCTTCCAGGTCAGTGTTGGACCTGATGGTATTCGAGCTGAAACATCTGTTTCTCTCTCTCACAGACACTCGATGGAGTTTCACAGGAGGATGCAAATGCAGCAAAGTACAGACCTGCTGTGATCCAACCAAACGGCAAAGAGCATTTGATGGGCTGAATGGCTCTTTCTCCTATGGTTTGCTCAGTCATTAATTTCTCACGCCCCTGGATGGTGTTGAAGCTGAGAAGCTGTCAGTTGTGTTTCAAACTTGTCTCACTGTTACCCCCTTGCACCTCCCAACCCCCCCCACCCCTCACCCCTCCACTCCCCCACCCCTCCACTCCCCCACCCCCCACCTCCCCATCCCCTCACCCCTCCACCCCCCCACCCCCCACCCCTCCACCCCCCCACCCCTCCACCCCTCCACCCCTCTCCTCACCCCCCCACCCCCTCACCCCCCCACCCCCTCACCCATCCACCCCCCCACCTCCTCACCCCCCACCCCTCACCCCCAATCCCTCACCCCCCCACCCCCTCACCCCCCCCCACCCCCTCACCCATCCAGCCCCCCACCTCCTCACCCCCTCACCCCTTCACCCCCCCACCTCCTTACCCCCTCCACCTCCCTTCTACTCCCCTCCAACCCCCCACCCCTTTCTACTCCCCTCCACCCCCACCTCCCCACCCCCCCTCCACTCCCCTCCCCCTCCACCCCCACCCTTCTATCCCTCCCCCTCCATCCCTCTCCCTCCACCCCCCTCCCCCTTCCCCTCCCCCTCCACCCCCCTCTCCCTCCACCCCCCCGCCCCCTCCCCCTCCCCCTCCCCCTCCACACTCCTCGTTTGGTTGTGTCATTTTCCAGTCACTGTCACCCCCCTCGCTGTCTCTCTCTCTCTCTGAAGCAGCCTTTATCTCACAGTGGGATTAACGCTGTCTCCATGTATTCTATTTCGAAGGTCATCTTCCTCTTTGCAAACACTTTAAGATGTTCCTGCTGTGATAATTTGAGCCGTACCAATGGCAACGCAGTCTGTGAGTCACAATGGGTGTCAGAACGGAACGCACGGGGCAAGATCAAAAATAACTGAACTGGGCAGACAGAAATCCAGCTGTCCAATTAAGAAAAGGAGCCAAAAGATAGAGAGAGAGAGCGAGAGAGAGAGAGAGAGAGAGCGAGAGAGAGAGAGCGAGAGAGAGAGAGAGAGAGAGCGAGAGAGAGAGAGAGAGAGAGAGAGCGAGAGAGAGAGAGAGATGAGAGAGAGAGCGAGAGAGAGAGAGCGAGAGAGAGAGAGAGAGAGAGAGAGAGCGAGAGAGAGAGAGAGAGAGAGCGAGAGAGAGAGAGCGAGAGAGAGAGAGAGAGAGAGAGCGAGAGAGAGAGAGAGAGAGAGCGAGAGAGAGAGAGAGAGAGAGCGAGAGAGAGAGAGAGAGAGAGAGAGCGAGAGAGAGAGAGAGAGAGAGAGAGAGCGAGAGAGAGAGAGCGAGAGAGAGAGAGAGAGACGAGAGAGAGAGAGAGAGAGAGAGACAAGACAAATCTCAGGGACTCGTATTTATTTAATCCTCGTCGCGTCACTGAAATGTCTCACGTTGGTCCGCACAAGTTTCAACATGAGAGAAAGGAATGACACCTTCATGTGTTAAGTGAGTTGGTTCAACGTTGACTGCAACTGGATGCAGTGAAACTAGAAACATGCTCTGACACAGGAGATGGTCCAACACTGTTTTATTGAACTTCCTGATTGCTGTACATAGTCTGCTGTGAGTTGACACTCTATCAATCTAACTGATAACCTCCTACTGGCCTGACCAGACTAACTCTCTACCTCATGGAGATGGTGCTCACTGGCTTGTGCACTCTGACTATCTCAGTAGCTGTGTTCTGTCGAGAGAGGGAGAGTCTTAATGCCCTGTGGGCTTTATAGTGGTGGTGTCCTGTCTGGTGATTGGTTGTTCTGTGTCGTGTGTGTCCCATTGGTTATCCTGTCTGTCAATCACTGCCTGTCTGCATCTCATTATATACATGAGTGGATATTATGACACACCTCATCTTCCTCGTCTTGCTCAAAAGCCTTCTGTCTGTAGTTGGAGCTCGACAGTTTCACAGCGTAACCAGTGTTCACATCGCCTGGACAGCAGCAGTGCCAATGGAGGATGGCAGGACCTCAGGCACAGCTTGGGAAGGCGCTTGGAGCTCTGGGGGCTGGGAGGGGGGTGTGGGATGGAGATGGGGATGGCCAGGCCTGGGATCCAAGGTGAGATGTGGTGCTGGGTTGGGGTCCCCAGAGCGCATGGAGGGGAAAAGGTCGCCCACACCCTGGGGGGGGGGGGGTCTCTGCCACATTCCTGCCCCACAGGCCCACTTGTCCCTTTGCCAGATTGTCCGCCTTTCCTTCCCCCACTGTTACTCCCCTTTCTCCCATTTGCACCCTCTTCTGGAACCATTCTACCTTTTCTGACCCATATCTCCTTCAGTTGCACACGATCTCCCTACGGCCATCCTCCCTATTACTGACCTCCCTTGTTGTCCTCCCCCACCCCCCCCCCCCCCCCAACCCTTGCCCCACCCCCTTCCTGCCTCTGAAATTTAAAACTGTTACATGTTTAAATCCTGATCATTGAGACTGAACGTTGGGCCGCGTTCCCCCCGGGTCTGCGTGGGTTTCCTCCGGGTGCTCCGATTTCCTCCCACAGCCCAAAGACGTGCGGGTTAGGAATGGCCATGATCAAATTGCCCCTTAATGGTCCACTTATACGCATAACTTAACTATTCCATCCTTTATTGAAGAGAACGGCCAGTGCAAATGGAAACTGAGCAAATTTATTTTACGAAAAGTAAGAAAACGATAAGTGTTAGCAGTTCTGCTTTTAAAAAATTTGTTAAGTGGGGTAACTGGGTTACGGGGATAGGGTGGAGGTGTGGGCTTGGGTAGGGAGCTCTTTCAGGGGCCGGTGCTGACTCGATGGGGCGAGTGGCCTCCGTCTGCACTGTCGGGATTCTATGGTTCGATCATTTTGCAGACATCCGAAAATCGGTTTCCCACCAACATAAAATTCGATCGCGATTGTCCGCTCCCGACTCTATTGCGGGTAACGTCTGCCATTTGTATTTGCATTTAAACCTCAAAAATACTCATTAAAATTCCAGCTGGTTAGACTCACAACCCCAATCCAAAGGGCCATGTCGGCCTGGGTCACTGGGGAAGGGTGCACACAGACCCATCACTGGGAGGGATGGGCATTATTGGGGGACAGAATGCGCAGACAGTCCTGTGGCGCTGTGCAGCCGACAATGTAGAGGGCTGTGTTTGAAATGACTGTCCTTTTCCCGGTCCAGGGTGTGGAATGTCAGTCCGTGGCTGCCACGACCAGCATGGTGCGCGCAGGAAGTCGTCACCACCTCGCACGCATCAGTCCTGGCAGATTCTGGCTTCAGACTGGGCTGCAGATGGCATGGTCAGTCAGGGAGAGGGCAGCCCAGCCTGTAGATGAGAAAGAGGTAATGTTCATGGTCTCATGGGGGTGTCTCTGTAGAAACTGTGCAATAGGCCTCAAGACGGAGAGGGGTGCGATCCATGTGGGGCTAGGATCAATATCCAGGGAGTAGGATAAGGATATCAGGGGTGCTGACATTACAGTGCAGCACTGTCAGAGGTGCTGATATTACAGTGCAGCACTGTCAGAGGTGCTGATATTACAGTGCAGCATTGTCAGAGGTGCTGACATTACAGTGCAGCACTGTCAGAGGTGCTGATATTACAGTGCAGCGCTGTCAGGGGTGCTGATATTACAGTGCAGTGCTGTCAGGGGTGCTGATATTACAGTGCAGCACTGGCAGAGGTGCTGATATTACAGTGCAGCACTGTCAGAGGTGCTGACATTACAGTGCAGCGCTGTCGGAGGTGCTGACATTACAGTGCAGCATTGTCAGAGGTGCTGACGTTACAGTGCAGCGCTGTCAGAGGTGCTGACATTACAGTGCAGCGCTGGTCAGAGGTGCTGACATTACAGTGCAGCACTGTCAGAGGTGCTGACATTACAGTGCAGCACTGTCAGAGGTGCTGACATTACAGTGCAGCGCTGTCAGAGGTGCTGACATTACAGTGCAGTGCTGGTCAGAGGTGCTGACATTACAGTGCAGCACTGTCAGAGGTGCTGACATTACAGTGCAGCACTGTCAGAGGTGCTGACATTACAGTGCAGCGCTGTCAGAGGTGCTGACATTACAGTGCAGTGATGGTCAGAGGTGCTGACATTACAGTGCAGCACTGTCAGAGGTGCTGACATTACAGTGCAGCGCTGTCAGAGGTGCTGACATTACAGTGCAGTGCTGGTCAGAGGTGCTGACATTACAGTGCAGCACTGTCAGAGGTACTGATATTACAGTGCAGCACTGTCAGAGGTGCTGACATTACAGTGCAGTGCTGGTCAGAGGTGCTGGCATTACAGTGCAGCACTGTCAGAGGTGCAGATATTACAGTGCAGCACTGTCAGAGGTGCTGACATTACAGTGCAGTGCTGGTCAGAGGTGCTGACATTACAGTGCAGCACTGTCAGAGGTGCTGATATTAGACTGCAGCAATGTCAGAGGTGCTGATATTACAGTGCAGCACTGTCAGAGGTGCTGATATTACACTGCAGCGCTGTCAGAGTGCTGACATTACAGTGCAGCGCTGTCAGAGGTGCTGATATTACACTGCAGCGCTGTCAGAGGTGCTGACATTACAGTGCTGCGCTGTCAGAGGTGCTGATATTACAGTGCAGCATTGTCAGAGGTGCTGATATTACAGTGCATTGCTGTCAGAGGTGCTGATATTACAGTGCTGCACTGTCAGAGTGCTGACATTACAGTGCAGCACTGCCAGAGGTGCTGACATTACAGTGCAGCACTGTCAGAGGTGCTGATATTACAGTGCAGCACTGTCAGGGGTGCTGACATTACAGTGCAGCGCTGACAGAGGTGCTGACATTACAATGCAGCACTGTCAGAGGTGCTGATATTACAGTGCAGCACTGTCAGAGGTGCTGATATTACAGTGCAGTGCTGTCAGGGGTGCTGCTTTTACAGTGCAGCGTTGTCAGAGGTGCTGATATTACAGTGCAGCGTTGTCAGAGGTGCTGATATTACAGTGCAGCACTGTCAGAGGTGCTGATGTTACAGTGCAGTGCTGTCAGGGGTGCTGCTTTTACAGTGCAGCACTGTCAGAGGTGCTGATATTACAGTGCAGCGTTGTCAGAGGTGCTGATAGTACAGTGCTGCACTGTCAGAGGCGCTAATATTACAGTGCAGCACTGCCAGAGGTGCTGATATTACAGTGCAGCACTGCCAGTGGTGCTGACATTACAGTACAGCGCTGTCAGGGGTGCTGATATTACAGTGCAGCACTGTCAGAGGTGCTGATATTACAGTGCAGCGCTGTCAGAGGTGCTGACATTACAGTGCAGTGCTGGTCAGAGGTGCTGACATTGCAGTGCAGCACTGTCAGAGGTAATGATATTACAGTGCAGCACTGTCAGAGGTGCTGACATTACAGTGCAGTACTGGTCAGAGGTGCTGACATTATAGTGCAGCACTGTCAGAGGTGCTGATATTACAGTGCAGCACTGTCAGAGGTGCTGATATTACAGTGCAGCACTGTCAGAGGTGCTGATATTACAGTGCAGCACTGCCAGAGGTGCTGACATTACAGTGCAGTGCTGGTCAGCGGTGCTGGCATTACAGTGCAGCACTGTCAGAGGTGCTGATATTACAGTGCAGCACTGTCAGAGGTGCTGATATTACAGTGCAGCACTGTCAGAGGTGCTGACATTACAGTGCAGTGCTGGTCAGAGGTGCTGACATTACAGTGCAGCACTGTCAGAGGTGCTGATATTACAGTGCCGCAATGTCAGAGGTGCTGCTATTACAGTGCAGCACTGTCAGAGGTGCTGATATTACACTGCAACGCTGTCAGAGTGCTGACATTACAGTGCAGCACTGTCAGAGGTGCTGATATTACACTGCAACGCTGTCAGAGTGCTGACATTACAGTGCAGCGACGTCAGAGGTGCTGACTTTACAGTGCAGCGCTGTCAGATGTGCTGACATTACAGTGCAGCACTGCCAGAGGTGCTGACATTACAGTGCAGCAGTGTCAAAGATGCTGATATTACAGTGCAGCACTGCCAGAGGTGCTGATATTACAGTGCAGCGCTGTCAGATGTGCTGACATTACAGTGCAGCGCTGTCAGAGGTGCTGATATTACAGTGCTGCACTGTCAGAGGTGCTAACATTACAGTGCAGCACTGCCAGAGGTGCTGACATTACAGTGCAGTGCTGTCAGAGGTGCTGACATTACAGTGCAGTGCTGGTCAGAGGTGCTGACATTACAGTGCAGCACTGTCAGAGGTACTGATATTACAGTGCAGCACTGTCAGAGGTGCTGACATTACAGTGCAGTGCTGGCCAGAGGTGCTGACATTACAGTGCAGCACTGTCAGAGTTGCTGATATTACAGTGCAGCACTGTCAGGTGCTGATATCACAGTTCAGCAGTGTCAGAGGTGCTGACATTACAGTGCAGTGCTGGTCAGAGGTGCTGGCATTACAGTGCAGCACTGTCAGAGGTGCTGATATTACAGTGCAGCACTGTCAGAGGTGCTGATATTACAGTGCAGCACTGTCAGAGGTGCTGACATTACAGTGCAGTGCTGGTCAGAGGTGCTGACATTACAGTGCAGCACTGTCAGAGGTGCTGATATTACAGTGCAGCAATGAAAGAGGTACTGATATTACAGTGCAGCAATGGCAGAGGTGCTGATATTACAGTGCAGCATCGTCAGAGGTGCTGATATTACACTGCAGCGCTGTCAGAGTGCTGACATTACAGTGCAGCGCAGTCAGAGCTGCTGACATTACAGTGCAGTGACGTCAGAGATGCTGACGTTACAGTGCAGCGCTGTCAGAGGTGCTGACATTACAGTGCAGCGCTGTCAGAGGTGCTGATATTACACTGCAGCGCTGCCAGAGGTGCTGACATTACAATGCAGCACTGTCAGAGGTGCTGATATTACAGTGCAGCACTGTCACAGGTGCTGATATTACAGTGCAGTGCTGTCAGGGGTGCTGCTTTTACAGTGCAGCGTTGTCAGAGGTGCTGATATTACAGTGCAGCGTTGTCAGAGGTGCTGATATTACAGTGCAGCACTGTCAGAGGTGCTGATATTACAGTGCAGTGCTGTCAGGGGTGCTGACATTACAGTGCAGTACTGGTCAGAGGTGCTGACATTACAGTGCAGCACTGTCAGAGGAGCTGATATTACAGTGCAGCACTGTCAGAGGTGCTGACATTACAGTGCAGTGCTGGTCAGAGGTGCTGGCATTACAGTGCAGCACTGTCAGAGGTGCTGATATTACAGTGCAGCACTGTCAGAGGTGCTGATATTACAGTGCAGCACTGTCAGAGGTGCTGACATTACAGTGCAGTGCTGGTCAGAGGTGCTGACATTACAGTGCAGCACTGTCAGAGGTGCTGATATTACAGTGCAGCAATGTCAGAGGTGCTGATATTACAGTGCAGCAATGTCAGAGGTGCTGCTATTACAGTGCAGCACTGTCAGAGGTGCTGATATTATACTGCAACGCTGTCAGAGTGCTGACATTACAGTACAGCGCTGTCAGAGCTGCTGACATTACAGTGCAGCGACGTCAGAGGTGCTGACATTACAGTGCAGCGCTGTCAGAGGTGCTGACATTACAGTGCAGCACTGCCAGAGGTGCTGACATTACAGTGCAGCAGTGTCAAAGATGCTGATATTACACTGAAGCGCTGTCAGAGTGCTGACATTACTGTGCAGCGCTGTCAGGGGTGCTGATATTACAGTGCAGCATTGTCAGAGGTGCTGATATTACAGTGCATTGCTGTCAGGGGTGCTGATATTACAGTGCAGCACTGTCAGGGGTGCTGATATTACAGTGCAGCACTGTCAGGTGTGCTGAAATTACAGTGCAGCGCTGCCAGAGGTGCTGACATTACAGTGCAGCACTGTCAGAGGTGCTGATATTACAGTGCAGCACTGTCAGAGGTGCTGATATTACAGTGCAGCACTGTCAGAGGTGCTGACATTACAGTGCAGCAATGTCAGAGGTGCTGGTATTACAGTGCAGCACTGTCAGAGGTGCTGATATTACAGTGCAGCGCTGTCAGAGGTGCTGACATTACAGTGCAGTGCTGGTCAGAGGTGCTGACATTACAGTGCAGCACTGTCAGAGGTGCTGATATTACAGTGCAGCAATGTCAGAGGTGCTGATATTACAGTGCAGCAATGTCAGAGGTGCTGCTATTACAGTGCAGCACTGTCAGAGGTGCTGATATTACACTGCAGCGCTGTCAGAGTGCTGACATTACAGTGCAGCGCTGTCAGGGGTGCTGATATTACAGTGCAGCATTGTCAGAGGTGCTGATTTTACAGTGCATTGCTGTCAGAGGTGCTGACATTACAGTGCAGCACTGCCAGAGGTGCTGACATTACACTGCAGCGCTGTCAGAGTGTTGACATTATAGTGCAGCACTGTCAGAGGTACTGACATTACAGTGCAGCGCTGTCAGAGGTGCTGACATTACAGTGCAGCACTGTCAGAGGTTCTGATATTCCAGTGCAGCACTGTCAGAGGTGCTGATACTACAGTGCAGCGCTATCAGAGTGCTGATATTACAATGCAGCACTGTCAGAGGTGCTGATATTTCAGTGCAGCAATGTCAGAGGTGCGGACATTACAGTGCAGCACTGTCAGAGGTGCTGACATTACAGTGCAGCACTGTCAGAGGTGCTGATATTACAGTGCAGCACTGTCAGAGGTGCTGATATTACAGTGCAGCACTGTCAGAGGTGCTGATACTACAGTGCAGCGCCGTCAGAGGTGCTGATATTACAGTGCAGCACTGTCAGAGGTGCTGACATTACAGTGCAGCACTGTCAGAGGTGCTGACATTACAGTGCAGCACTGCCAGAGGTGCTGACATTACAGTGCAGCAGTGTCAAAGATGCTGATATTACACTGAAGCGCTGTCAGAGTGCTGACATTACTGTGCAGCGCTGTCAGGGGTGCTGATATTACAGTGCAGCATTGTCAGAGGTCCTGATATTACAGTGCATTGCTGTCAGGGGTGCTGATATTACAGTGCAGCACTGTCAGGGGTGCTGATATTACAGTGCAGCACTGTCAGGTGTGCTGAAATTACAGTGCAGCGCTGCCAGAGGTGCTGACATTACAGTGCAGCACTGTCAGAGGTGCTGATATTACAGTGCAGCACTGTCAGAGGTGCTCATATTACAGTGCAGCACTGTCAGAGGTGCTGACATTACAGTGCAGCAATGTCAGAGGTGCTGGTATTACAGTGCAGCACTGTCAGAGGTGCTGATATTACAGTGCAGCGCTGTCAGAGGTGCTGACATTACAGTGCAGTGCTGGTCAGAGGTGCTGACATTACAGTGCAGCACTGTCAGAGGTGCTGATATTACAGTGCAGCAATGTCAGAGGTGCTGATATTACAGTGCAGCAATGTCAGAGGTGCTGCTATTACAGTGCAGCACTGTCAGAGGTGCTGATATTACACTGCAGCGCTGTCAGAGTGCTGACATTACAGTGCAGCGCTGTCAGGGGTGCTGATATTACAGTGCAGCATTGTCAGAGGTGCTGATTTTACAGTGCATTGCTGTCAGAGGTGCTGACATTACAGTGCAGCACTGCCAGAGGTGCTGACATTACACTGCAGCGCTGTCAGAGTGTTGACATTATAGTGCAGCACTGTCAGAGGTACTGACATTACAGTGCAGCGCTGTCAGAGGTGCTGACATTACAGTGCAGCACTGTCAGAGGTTCTGATATTCCAGTGCAGCACTGTCAGAGGTGCTGATACTACAGTGCAGCGCTATCAGAGTGCTGATATTACAATGCAGCACTGTCAGAGGTGCTGATATTTCAGTGCAGCAATGTCAGAGGTGCGGACATTACAGTGCAGCACTGTCAGAGGTGCTGACATTACAGTGCAGCACTGTCAGAGGTGCTGATATTACAGTGCAGCACTGTCAGAGGTGCTGATATTACAGTGCAGCACTGTCAGAGGTGCTGATACTACAGTGCAGCGCCGTCAGAGGTGCTGATATTACAGTGCAGCACTGTCAGAGGTGCTGACATTACAGTGCAGCACTGTCAGAGGTGCTGACATTACAGTGCAGCACTGACAGAGGTGCTGACATTACTCTGCAGCACTGTCAGAGGTGCTGATATTACAGTGCAGCGCTGTCAGAGGTGCTGATATTACACTGCAGCACTGTCAGAGGTGCTGATATTACAGTGCAGCGCTGTCAGAGGTGCTGACATTACTCTGCAGTGCTGTCAGAGGTGCTGATATTACAGTGCAGCACTGTCAGAGTTGCTGATATTACAGTGCAGCGCTGCCAGAGGTGCTGACATTACAGTGCAGCAATGTCAGAGGTAGTAACATTACAGTGCAGCACTGTCAGAGGTGCTGATATTACAGTGCAGCGCTGCCAGAGGTGCTGACATTACAGTGCAGCAATGTCAGAGGTACTAACATTACAGTGCAGCGTTGCCAGTGGTGCTGATACTACAGTGCAGCACTGTCGGAGGTGCTGATACTACAGTGCAGCACTGTCAGAGGTGCTGATATTACAGTGCAGCACTGTCGGAGGTGCTGATACTACAGTGCAGCACTGTCAGAGGTGCTGATATTACAGTGCAGCGCTGCCAGAGGTGCTGATACTACAGTGCAGCACTGTCGGAGGTGCTGATACTACAGTGCAGCACTGTCAGAGTTGCTGATATTACAGTGCAGCGCTGTCAGAGGTGCTGATATTACAGTGCAGCGCTGCCAGAGGTGCTGACATTACAGTGCAGCAATGTCAGAGGTACTAACATTACAGTGCAGCGCTGCCAGAGGTGCTGATACTACAGTGCAGCGCTGTCAGAGTGCTGATACTACAGTGCAGCAATGTCAGAGGTGCGGACATTACAGTGCAGCGCTGTCAGAGGTGCTGATATTACAGTGCAGCGCTGTCAGAGGTGCTGATATTACAGTGCAGCGCTGTCGGAGGTGCTGCTATTACAGTGCAGCAATGTCCGAGGTGCTAACATTACAGTGCAGTGCTGGTCAGAGGTGCTGATATTACAGTGCAGCGCTGTCAGAGGTGCTGATATTACAGTGCAGCAATGTCAGAGTGATGACATTACAGTGCAGCACTGTCAGAGGTGCTGATATTACAGTGCAGCAATGTCAGAGGTGCTGATATTACAGTGCAGCAATGTCAGAGGTGCTGCTATTACACTGCAACGCTGTCAGAGTGCTGACATTACAGTGCAGCGACGTCAGAGGTGCTGACATTACAGTGCAGCGCTGTCAGACGTGCTGACATCACAGTGCAGCGCTGTCAGACGTGCTGACATCACAGTGCAGCACTGCCAGAGGTGCTGACATTACAGTGCAGCAGTGTCAAAGATGCTGATATTACACTGCAGCGCTGTCAGAGTGCTGACATTACTGTGCAGCGCTGTCAGGGGTGCTGATATTACAGTGCAGCATTGTCAGAGGTGCTGATATTACAGTGCATTGCTGTCAGTGGTGCTGATATTACAGTGCAGCACTGTCAGGGGTGCTGACATTACAGTGCAGCACTGTCAGGTGTGCTGAAATTACAGTGCAGCGCTGCCAGAGGTGCTGACATTACAGTGCAGCACTGTCAGAGGTGCTGATATTACAGTGCCGCACTGTCAGAGGTGCTGATATTACAGTGCAGCACTGTCAGAGGTGCTGACATTATAGTGCAGCAATGTCAGAGGTGCTGATATTACAGTGCAGCACTGTCAGAGGTGCTGATATTACAGTGCAGCGCTGTCAGAGGTGCTGACATTACAGTGCAGTGCTGGTCAGAGGTGCTGACATTACAGTGCAGCACTGTCAGAGGTGCTGATATTACAGTGCAGCAATGTCAGAGGTGCTGATATTACAGTGCAGCAATGTCAGAGGTGCTGCTATTACAGTGCAGCACTGTCAGAGGTGCTGATATTACACTGCAGCGCTGTCAGAGTGCTGACATTACAGTGCAGCGCTGTCAGAGCTGCTGACATTACAGTGCAGCGACGTCAGAGGTGCTGACATTACAGTGCAGCGCTGTCAGAGGTGCTGATATTACACTGCAGCGCTGTCAGAGTGCTGACATTACAGTGCAGCGCTGTCAGGGGTGCTGATATTACAGTGCAGCATTGTCAGAGGTGCTGATTTTACAGTGCATTGCTGTCAGAGGTGCTGATATTACAGTGCTGCACTGTCAGAGGTACTGACATTACAGTGCAGCGCTGTCAGAGGTGCTGACATTACAGTGCAGCACTCTCAGAGGTGCTGATATTCCAGTGCAGCACTGTCAGAGGTGCTGATACTACAGTGCAGCGCTGTCAGAGGTGCTGATATTACAGTGCAGCACTGTCAGAGGTGCTGATACTACAGTGCAGCGCTGTCAGAGGTGCTGATATTACAGTGCAGCACTGTCAGAGGTGCTGACATTACAGTGCAGCACTGTCAGAGGTGCTGACATTACTCTGCAGCACTGTCAGAGGCGCTGATATTACAGTGCAGCTCTGTCAGAGGTGCTGATATTGCACTGCAGCACTGTCAGAGGTGCTGATATTACAGTGCAGCACTGTCAGAGGTGCTGATATTACTCTGCAGCGCTGTCAGAGGTGCTGATATTACAGTGCAGCGCTGTCAGAGGTGCTGATATTACACTGCAGCACTGTCAGAGGTGCTGATATTACAGTGCAGCGCTGTCAGAGGTGCTGATATTACACTGCAGCACTGTCAGAGGTGCTGATATTACAGTGCAGCACTGTCAGAGGTGCTGATATTACAGTGCAGCGCTGCCAGAGGTGCTGACATTACAGTGCAGCAATGTCAGAGGTACTAACATTACAGTGCAGCACTGTCAGAGGTGCTGATATTACAGTGCAGCGCTGCCAGAGGTGTTGACATTACAGTGCAGCAATGTCAGAGGTACTAACATTACAGTGCAGCGCTGCCAGAGGTGCTGACATTACAGTGCAGCACTGTCGGAGGTGCTGATACTACAGTGCAGCACTGTCAGAGGTGCTGATATTACAGTGCAGCACTGTCGGAGGTGCTGATACTACAGTGCAGCACTGTCAGAGGTGCTGATATTACAGTGCAGCGCTGCCAGAGGTGCTGATACTACAGTGCAGCACTGTCGGAGGTGCTGATACTACAGTGCAGCACTGTCAGAGGTGCTGATATTACAGTGCAGCGCTGTCAGAGGTGCTGACATTACAGTGCAGCACTGTCAGAGGTGCTGATATTACAGTGCAGCATTGTCAGAGGTGCTGATATTACAGTGCAGCAATGTCAGAGGTGCTGCTATTACACTGCAACGCTGTCAGAGTGCTGACATTACAGTACAGCGCTGTCAGAGCTGCTGACATTACAGTGCAGCGACGTCAGAGGTGCTGACATTACAGTGCAGCGCTGTCAGACGTGCTGACATCACAGTGCAGCGCTGTCAGACGTGCTGACATCACAGTGCAGCAGTGTCAAAGATGCTGATATTACACTGCAGCGCTGTCAGAGGTGCTGATATTTCAGTGCAGCGCTGTCAGAGGTGCTGATATTACAGTGCAGCATTGTCAGAGGTGCTGATATTACAGTGCATTGCTGTCAGGGGTGCTGATATTACAGTGCAGCACTGTCAGGGGTGCTGACATTACAGTGCAGCACTGTCAGGTGTGCTGAAATTACAGTGCAGCGCTGCCAGAGGTGCTGACATTACAGTGCAGCACTGTCAGAGGTGCTGATATTACAGTGCAGCAATGTCAGAGGTGCTGATATTACAGTGCAGCACTGTCAGAGGTGCTGATATTACAGTGCAGCGCTGTCAGAGGTGCTGATATTACACTGCAGCACTGTCAGAGGTGCTGATATTACAGTGCAGCAATGTCAGAGGCACTAACATTACAGTGCAGCGCTGCCAGAGGTGCTGACATTACAGTGCAGCAATGTCAGAGGTACTAACATTACAGTGCAGCGCTGCCAGAGGTGCTGATACTACAGTGCAGCGCTGTCAGAGTGCTGATACTACAGTGCAGCAATGTCAGAGGTGCGGACATTACAGTGCAGCGCTGTCAGAGGTGCTGATATTACACTGCAGCGCTGTCAGAGTGCTGACATTACAGTGCAGCGCTGTCAGGGGTGCTGATATTACAGTGCAGCATTGTCAGAGGTGCTGATTTTACAGTGCATTGCTGTCAGAGGTGCTGACATTACAGTGCAGCACTGCCAGAGGTGCTGACATTACACTGCAGCGCTGTCAGCGTGTTGACATTATAGTGCAGCACTGTCAGAGGTACTGACATTACAGTGCAGCGCTGTCAGAGGTGCTGACATTACAGTGCAGCGTTGTCAGAGTGCTGATACTACAGTGCAGCAATGTCAGAGGTGCTGACATTACAGTGCAGTGCTGGTCAGAGGTGCTGACATTACAGTGCAGCACTGTCAGAGGTGCTGATATTACAGTGCAGCATTGTCAGAGGTGCTGATATTACAGTGCAGCAATGTCAGAGGTGCTGCTATTACACTGCAACGCTGTCAGAGTGCTGACATTACAGTACAGCGCTGTCAGTGCTGCTGACATTACAGTGCAGCGACGTCAGAGGTGCTGACATTACAGTGCAGCGCTGTCAGACGTGCTGACATCACAGTGCAGCGCTGTCAGACGTGCTGACATCACAGTGCAGCAGTGTCAAAGATGCTGATATTACACTGCAGCGCTGTCAGAGGTGCTGATATTACAGTGCAGCGCTGTCAGAGGTGCTGATATTACAGTGCAGCATTGTCAGAGGTGCTGATATTACAGTGCATTGCTGTCAGGGGTGCTGATATTACAGTGCAGCACTGTCAGGGGTGCTGACATTACAGTGCAGCACTGTCAGGTGTGCTGAAATTACAGTGCAGCGCTGCCAGAGGTGCTGACATTACAGTGCAGCACTGTCAGGTGTGCTGAAATTACAGTGCAGCGCTGCCAGAGGTGCTGACATTACAGTGCAGCACTGTCAGAGGTGCTGATATTACAGTGCAGCAATGTCAGAGGTGCTGATATTACAGTGCAGCACTGTCAGAGGTGCTGATATTACAGTGCAGCGCTGTCAGAGGTGCTGATATTACACTGCAGCACTGTCAGAGGTGCTGATATTACAGTGCAGCAATGTCAGAGGTACTAACATTACAGTGCAGCAATGTCAGAGGTACTAACATTACAGTGCAGCGCTGCCAGAGGTGCTGATACTACAGTGCAGCGCTGTCAGAGTGCTGATACTACAGTGCAGCAATGTCAGAGGTGCGGACATTACAGTGCAGCGCTGTCAGAGGTGCTGATATTACACTGCAGCGCTGTCAGAGTGCTGACATTACAGTGCAGCGCTGTCAGGGGTGCTGATATTACAGTGCAGCATTGTCAGAGGTGCTGATTTTACAGTGCATTGCTGTCAGAGGTGCTGACATTACAGTGCAGCACTGCCAGAGGTGCTGACATTACACTGCAGCGCTGTCAGAGTGTTGACATTATAGTGCAGCACTGTCAGAGGTACTGACATTACAGTGCAGCGCTGTCAGAGGTGCTGACATTACAGTGCAGCACTGTCAGAGGTTCTGATATTCCAGTGCAGCACTGTCAGAGGTGCTGATACTACAGTGCAGCGCTATCAGAGTGCTGATATTACAATGCAGCACTGTCAGAGGTGCTGATATTTCAGTGCAGCAATGTCAGAGGTGCGGACATTACAGTGCAGCACTGTCAGAGGTGCTGACATTACAGTGCAGCACTGTCAGAGGTGGTGATATTACAGTGCAGCACTGTCAGAGGTGCTGATATTACAGTGCAGCACTGTCAGAGGTGCTGATACTACAGTGCAGCGCTGTCAGAGGTGCTGATATTACAGTGCAGCACTGTCAGAGGTGCTGACATTACAGTGCAGCACTGTCAGAGGTGCTGACATTACAGTGCAGCACTGACAGAGGTGCTGACATTACTCTGCAGCACTGTCAGAGGTGCTGATATTACAGTGCAGCGCTGTCAGAGGTGCTGATATTACACTGCAGCACTGTCAGAGGTGCTGATATTACAGTGCAGCGCTGTCAGAGGTGCTGACATTACTCTGCAGCGCTGTCAGAGGTGCTGATATTACAGTGCAGCACTGTCAGAGGTGCTGATATTACAGTGCAGCGCTGCCAGAGGTGCTGACATTACAGTGCAGCAATGTCAGAGGTACTAACGTTACAGTGCAGCGCTGCCAGAGGTGCTGATACTACAGTGCAGCGCTGTCAGAGTGCTGATACTACAGTGCAGCAATGTCAGAGGTGCGGACATTACAGTGCAGCGCTGTCAGAGGTGCTGATATTACAGTGCAGCGCTTTCAGAGGTGCTGACATTACAGTGCAGCGTTGTCAGAGTGCTGATACTACAGTGCAGCAATGTCAGAGGTGCTGACATTACAGTGCAGTGCTGGTCAGAGGTGCTGACATTACAGTGCAGCACTGTCAGAGGTGCTGATATTACAGTGCAGCATTGTCAGAGGTGCTGATATTACAGTGCAGCAATGTCAGAGGTGCTGCTATTACACTGCAACGCTGTCAGAGTGCTGACATTAAAGTACAGCGCTGTCAGAGCTGCTGACATTACAGTGCAGCGACGTCAGAGGTGCTGACATTACAGTGCAGCGCTGTCAGACGTGCTGACATCACAGTGCAGCGCTGTCAGACGTGCTGACATCACAGTGCAGCAGTGTCAAAGATGCTGATATTACACTGCAGCGCTGTCAGAGGTGCTGATATTACAGTGCAGCGCTGTCAGAGGTGCTGATATTACAGTGCAGCATTGTCAGAGGTGCTGATATTACAGTGCATTGCTGTCAGGGGTGCTGATATTACAGTGCAGCACTGTCAGGGGTGCTGACATTACAGTGCAGCACTGTCAGGTGTGCTGAAATTACAGTGCAGCGCTGCCAGAGGTGCTGACATTACAGTGCAGCACTGTCAGAGGTGCTGATATTACAGTGCAGCAATGTCAGAGGTGCTGATATTACAGTGCAGCACTGTCAGAGGTGCTGATATTACAGTGCAGCTCTGCCAGAGGTGCTGACATTACAGTGCAGCAATGTCAGAGGTACTAACATTACAGTGCAGCGCTGCCAGAGGTGCTGATACTACAGTGCAGCGCTGTCAGAGTGCTGATACTACAGTGCAGCAATGTCAGAGGTGCGGACATTACAGTGCAGCGCTGTCAGAGGTGCTGATATTACACTGCAGCGCTGTCAGAGTGCTGTCATTACAGTGCAGCGCTGTCAGGGGTGCTGATATTACAGTGCAGCATTGTCAGAGGTGCTGATTTTACAGTGCATTGCTGTCAGAGGTGCTGACATTACAGTGCAGCACTGCCAGAGGTGCTGACATTACACTGCAGCGCTGTCAGCGTGTTGACATTATAGTGCAGCACTGTCAGAGGTACTGACATTACAGTGCAGCGCTGTCAGAGGTGCTGACATTACAGTGCAGCGTTGTCAGAGTGCTGATACTACAGTGCAGCAATGTCAGAGGTGCTGACATTACAGTGCAGTGCTGGTCAGAGGTGCTGACATTACAGTGCAGCACTGTCAGAGGTGCTGATATTACAGTGCAGCATTGTCAGAGGTGCTGATATTACAGTGCAGCAATGTCAGAGGTGCTGCTATTACACTGCAACGCTGTCAGAGTGCTGACATTACAGTACAGCGCTGTCAGAGCTGCTGACATTACAGTGCAGCGACGTCAGAGGTGCTGACATTACAGTGCAGCGCTGTCAGACGTGCTGACATCACAGTGCAGCGCTGTCAGACGTGCTGACATCACAGTGCAGCAGTGTCAAAGATGCTGATATTACACTGCAGCGCTGTCAGAGGTGCTGATATTACAGTGCAGCGCTGTCAGAGGTGCTGATATTACAGTGCAGCATTGTCAGAGGTGCTGATATTACAGTGCATTGCTGTCAGGGGTGCTGATATTACAGTGCAGCACTGTCAGGGGTGCTGACATTACAGTGCAGCACTGTCAGGTGTGCTGAAATTACAGTGCAGCGCTGCCAGAGGTGCTGACATTACAGTGCAGCACTGTCAGAGGTGCTGATATTACAGTGCAGCAATGTCAGAGGTGCTGATATTACAGTGCAGCACTGTCAGAGGTGCTGATATTACAGTGCAGCGCTGTCAGAGGTGCTGATATTACACTGCAGCACTGTCAGAGGTGCTGATATTACAGTGCAGCAATGTCAGAGGTACTAACATTACAGTGCAGCGCTGCCAGAGGTGCTGACATTACAGTGCAGCAATGTCAGAGGTACTAACATTACAGTGCAGCGCTGCCAGAGGTGCTGATACTACAGTGCAGCGCTGTCAGAGTGCTGATACTACAGTGCAGCAATGTCAGAGGTGCGGACATTACAGTGCAGCGCTGTCAGAGGTGCTGATATTACACTGCAGCGCTGTCAGAGTGCTGACATTACAGTGCAGCGCTGTCAGGGGTGCTGATATTACAGTGCAGCATTGTCAGAGGTGCTGATTTTACAGTGCATTGCTCTCAGAGGTGCTGACATTACAGTGCAGCACTGCCAGAGGTGCTGACATTACACTGCAGCGCTGTCAGAGTGTTGACATTATAGTGCAGCACTGTCAGAGGTACTGACATTACAGTGCAGCGCTGTCAGAGGTGCTGACATTACAGTGCAGCACTGTCAGAGGTTCTGATATTCCAGTGCAGCACTGTCAGAGGTGCTGATACTACAGTGCAGCGCTATCAGAGTGCTGATATTACAATGCAGCACTGTCTGAGGTGCTGATATTTCAGTGCAGCAATGTCAGAGGTGCGGACATTACAGTGCAGCACTGTCAGAGGTGCTGACATTACAGTGCTGCACTGTCAGAGGTGCTGATATTACAGTGCAGCACTGTCAGAGGTGCTGATATTACAGTGCAGCACTGTCAGAGGTGCTGATACTACAGTGCAGCGCTGTCAGAGGTGCTGATATTACAGTGCAGCACTGTCAGAGGTGCTGACATTACAGTGCAGCACTGTCAGAGGTGCTGACATTACAGTGCAGCACTGACAGAGGTGCTGACATTACTCTGCAGCACTGTCAGAGGTGCTGATATTACAGTGCAGCGCTGTCAGAGGTGCTGATATTACACTGCAGCACTGTCAGAGGTGCTGATATTACAGTGCAGCGCTGTCAGAGGTGCTGACATTACTCTGCAGCGCTGTCAGAGGTGCTGATATTACAGTGCAGCACTGTCAGAGGTGCTGATATTACAGTGCAGCGCTGCCAGAGGTGCTGACATTACAGTGCAGCAATGTCAGAGGTACTAACATTACAGTGCAGCACTGTCAGAGGTGCTGATATTACAGTGCAGCGCTGCCAGAGGTGCTGACATTACAGTGCAGCAATGTCAGAGGTACTAACATTACAGTGCAGCGCTGCCAGTGGTGCTGATACTACAGTGCAGCACTGTCGGAGGTGCTGATACTACAGTGCAGCACTGTCAGAGGTGCTGATATTACAGTGCAGCACTGTCGGAGGTGCTGATACTACAGTGCAGCACTGTCAGAGGTGCTGATATTACAGTGCAGCGCTGCCAGAGGTGCTGATACTACAGTGCAGCACTGTCGGAGGTGCTGATACTACAGTGCAGCACTGTCAGAGGTGCTGATATTACAGTGCAGCGCTGTCAGAGGTGCTGATATTACAGTGCAGCGCTGCCAGAGGTGCTGACATTACAGTGCAGCAATGTCAGAGGTACTAACATTACAGTGCAGCGCTGCCAGAGGTGCTGATATTACAGTGCAGCGCTGTCGCAGGTGCTGCTATTACAGTGCAGCAATGTCAGAGGTGCTAACATTACAGTGCAGTGCTGGTCAGAGGTGCTGATATTACAGTGCAGCGCTGTCAGAGGTGCTGATATTACAGTGCAGCAATGTCAGAGTGCTGACATTACAGTGCAGCACTGTCAGAGGTGCTGATATTACAGTGCAGCAATGTCAGAGGTGCTGATATTACAGTGCAGCAATGTCAGAGGTGCTGCTATTACACTGCAACGCTGTCAGAGTGCTGACATTACAGTGCAGCGACGTCAGAGGTGCTGACATTACAGTGCAGCGCTGTCAGACGTGCTGACATCACAGTGCAGCGCTGTCAGACGTGCTGACATCACAGTGCAGCACTGCCAGAGGTGCTGACATTACAGTGCAGCAGTGTCAAAGATGCTGATATTACACTGCAGCGCTGTCAGAGTGCTGACATTACTGTGCAGCGCTGTCAGGGGTGCTGATATTACAGTGCAGCATTGTCAGAGGTGCTGATATTACAGTGCATTGCTGTCAGGGGTGCTGATATTACAGTGCAGCACTGTCAGGGGTGCTGACATTACAGTGCAGCACTGTCAGGTGTGCTGAAATTACGGTGCAGCGCTGCCAGAGGTGCTGACATTACAGTGCAGCACTGTCAGAGGTGCTGATATTACAGTGCCGCACTGTCAGAGGTGCTGACATTACAGTGCAGCACTGTCAGAGGTGCTGACATTACAGTGCAGCAATGTCAGGGGTGCTGATATTACAGTGCAGCACTGTCAGAGGTGCTGATATTACAGTGCAGCGCTGTCAGAGGTGCTGACATTACAGTGCAGTGCTGGTCAGAGGTGCTGACATTACAGTGCAGCACTGTCAGAGGTGCTGATATTACAGTGCAGCAAT